>NW_027363476.1:600000-758955 GCF_046119375.1 Phyllobates terribilis | reverse complement strand
AATATTCATTGATTTTTGCCATTGAAAAACGTCCAGAAATGATTGAAGCTACTGACTGAATGAAAGGAGCTGGCATCTCACTCTCTTTGAATCTTCTTTATCATGCTAAGAGGAGCAGGAAAAAGCAAAAAATTTCAGAATTGCACCTTGCAATGCGGAGAAATTACTGTTTGTGCATTTACAATATTCATTGATTTTTGCCATTGAAAAACATCATGTTATTCATATACCAGAAATGTTTGTAGCTACTGACTGAATGAAAGGAGCTGGCATCTCACTCTCTTTGAATCTTCTTTATCATGCTAAGAGGAGCAGGAAAAAGCAAAAAATTTCAGAATTGCACCTTGCAATGCGGAGAAATTACTGTTTGTGCATTTACAATATTCATTGATTTTTGCCATTGAAAAACGTCCAGAAATGATTGAAGCTACTGACTGAATGAAAGGAGCTGGCATCTCACTCTCTTTGAATCTTCTTTATCATGCTAAGAGGAGCAGGAAAAAGCAAAAAATTTCAGAATTGCACCTTGCAATGCGGAGAAATTACTGTTTGTGCATTTACAATATTCATTGATTTTTGCCATTGAAAAACATCATGTTATTCATATACCAGAAATGATTGAAGCTACTGACTGAATGAAAGGAGCTGGCATCTTACTCTCTTTGAATCTTCTTTGTCATGCTAAGAGGAGCAGGAAAAAGCAAAAAATTTCAGAATTGCACCTTGCAATGCGGAGAAATTAGTGTTTGTGCATTTACAATATTCATTGATTTTTGCCATTGAAAAACGTCCAGAAATGATTGAAGCTACTGACTGAATGAAAGGAGCTGGCATCTCACTCTCTTTGAATCTTCTTTATCATGCTAAGAGGAGCAGGAAAAAGCAAAAAATTTCAGAATTGCACCTTGCAATGCGGAGAAATTACTGTTTGTGCATTTACAATATTCATTGATTTTTGCCATTGAAAAACGTCCAGAAATGATTGAAGCTACTGACTGAATGAAAGGAGCTGGCATCTCACTCTCTTTGAATCTTCTTTATCATGCTAAGAGGAGCAGGAAAAAGCAAAAAATTTCAGAATTGCACCTTGCAATGCGGAGAAATTACTGTTTGTGCATTTACAATATTCATTGATTTTTGCCATTGAAAAACATCATGTTATTCATATACCAGAAATGTTTGTAGCTACTGACTGAATGAAAGGAGCTGGCATCTCACTCTCTTTGAATCTTCTTTATCATGCTAAGAGGAGCAGGAAAAAGCAAAAAATTTCAGAATTGCACCTTGCAATGCGGAGAAATTACTGTTTGTGCATTTACAATATTCATTGATTTTTGCCATTGAAAAACGTCCAGAAATGATTGAAGCTACTGACTGAATGAAAGGAGCTGGCATCTCACTCTCTTTGAATCTTCTTTATCATGCTAAGAGGAGCAGGAAAAAGCAAAAAATTTCAGAATTGCACCTTGCAATGCGGAGAAATTACTGTTTGTGCATTTACAATATTCATTGATTTTTGCCATTGAAAAACGTCCAGAAATGATTGAAGCTACTGACTGAATGAAAGGAGCTGGCATCTCACTCTCTTTGAATCTTCTTTATCATGCTAAGAGGAGCAGGAAAAAGCAAAAAATTTCAGAATTGCACCTTGCAATGCGGAGAAATTACTCTTTGTGCATTTACAATATTCATTGATTTTTGCCATTGAAAAACATCATGTTATTCATATACCAGAAATGTTTGAAACTACTGACTGAATGAAAGGAGCTGGCATCTCACTCTCTTTGAATCTTCTTTATCATGCTAAGAGGAGCAGGAAAAAGCAAAAAATTTCAGAATTGCACCTTGCAATGCGGAGAAATTACTGTTTGTGCATTTACAATATTCATTGATTTTTGCCATTGAAAAACATCATGTTATTCATATACCAGAAATGTTTGAAGCTACTGACTGAATGAAAGGAGCTGGCATCTCACTCTCTTTGAATCTTCTTTATCATGCTAAGAGGAGCAGGAAAAAGCAAAAAATTTCAGAATTGCACCTTGCAATGTGGAGAAATTACTGTTTGTGCATTTACAATATTCATTGATTTTTACCATTGAAAAACGTCCAGAAATGATTGAAGCTACTGACTGAATGAAAGTAGCTGGCATCTCACTCTCTTTGAATCTTCTTTATCATGCTAAGAGGAGCAGGAAAAAGCAAAAAATTTCAGACTTGCACCTTGCAATGCGGAGAAATTACTGTTTGTGCATTTACAATATTCATTGATTTTTGCCATTGAAAAACATCATGTTATTCATATACCAGAAATGTTTGAAGCTACTGACTGAATGAAAGGAGCTGGCATCTCACTCTCTTTGAATCTTCTTTATCATGCTAAGAGGAGCAGGAAAAAGCAAAAAATTTCAGAATTGCACCTTGCAATGCGGAGAAATTACTGTTTGTGCATTTACAATATTCATTGATTTTTGCCATTGAAAAATGTCCAGAAATGATTGAAGCTACTGACTGAATGAAAGGAGCTGGCATCTCACTCTCTTTGAATCTTCTTTATCATGCTAAGAGGAGCAGGAAAAAGCAAAAAATTTCAGAATTGCACCTTGCAATGCGGAGAAATTACTGTTTGTGCATTTACAATATTCATTGATTTTTGCCATTGAAAAACGTCCAGAAATGATTGAAGCTACTGACTGAATGAAAGGAGCTGGCATCTCACTCTCTTTGAATCTTCTTTATCATGCTAAGAGGAGCAGGAAAAATCAAAAAATTTCAGAATTGCACCTTGCAATGCGGAGAAATTACTCTTTGTGCATTTACAATATTCAATGATTTTTGCCATTGAAAAACATGTTATTCATATACCAGAAATGTTTGAAGCTACTGACTGAATGAAAGGAGCTGGCATCTCACTCTCTTTGAATCTTCTTTATCATGCTAAGAGGAGCAGGAAAAAGCCAAAAATTTCAGAATTGCACCTTGCAATGCGGAGAAATTACAGTTTGTGCATTTACAATATTCATTGATTTTTGCCATTGAAAAACATCCAGAAATGATTGAAGCTACTGACTGAATGAAAGGAGCTGGCATCTCACTCTCTTTGAATATTCTTTATCATGCTAAGAGGAGCAGGAAAAAGCAAAAAATTTCAGAATTGCACCTTGCAATGCGGAGAAATTACTGTTTGTGCATTTACAATATTCATTGATTTTTGCCATTGAAAAACATCATGTTATTCATATACCAGAAATGTTTGAAGCTACTGACTGAATGAAAGGAGCTGGCATCTCACTCTCTTTGAATCTTCTTTATCATGCTAAGAGGAGCAGGAAAAAGCAAAAAATTTCAGAATTGCACCTTGCAATGCGGAGAAATTACTGTTTGTGCATTTACAATATTCATTGATTTTTGCCATTGAAAAACATCATGTTATTCATATACCAGAAATGTTTGAAGCTACTGACTGAATGAAAGGAGCTGGCATCTCACTCTCTTTGAATCTTCTTTATCATGCTAAGAGGAGCAGGAAAAAGCAAAAAATTTCAGAATTGCACCTTGCAATGCGGAGAAATTACTGTTTGTGCATTTACAATATTCATTGATTTTTGCCATTGAAAAACGTCCAGAAATGATTGAAGCTACTGACTGAATGAAAGGAGCTGGCATCTCACTCTCTTTGAATCTTCTTTATCATGCTAAGAGGAGCAGGAAAAAGCAAAAAATTTCAGAATTGCACCTTGCAATGCGGAGAAATTGCTGTTTGTGCATTTACAATATTCATTGATTTTTGCCATTGAAAAACATCATGTTATTCATATACCAGAAATGATTGAAGCTACTGACTGAATGAAAGGAGCTGGCATCTTACTCTCTTTGAATCTTCTTTGTCATGCTAAGAGGAGCAGGAAAAAGCAAAAAATTTCAGAATTGCACCTTGCAATGCGGAGAAATTACTGTTTGTGCATTTACAATATTCATTGATTTTTGCCATTGAAAAACGTCCAGAAATGATTGAAGCTACTGACTGAATGAAAGGAGCTGGCATCTCACTCTCTTTGAATCTTATTTATCATGCTAAGAGGAGCAGGAAAAAGCAAAAAATTTCAGAATTGCACCTTGCAATGCGGAGAAATTACTGTTTGTGCATTTACAATATTCATTGATTTTTGCCATTGAAAAACATCATGTTATTCATATACCAGAAATGTTTGAAGCTACTGACTGAATGAAAGGAGCTGGCATCTCACTCTCTTTGAATCTTCTTTATCATGCTAAGAGGAGCAGGAAAAAGCAAAAAATTTCAGAATTGCACCTTGCAATGCGGAGAAATTACTGTTTGTGCATTTACAATATTCATTGATTTTTGCCATTGAAAAACGTCCAGAAATGATTGAAGCTACTGACTGAATGAAAGGAGCTGGCATCTCACTCTCTTTGAATCTTCTTTATCATGCTAAGAGGAGCAGGAAAAAGCAAAAAATTTCAGAATTGCACCTTGCAATGCGGAGAAATTACTGTTTGTGCATTTACAATATTCATTGATTTTTGCCATTGAAAAACGTCCAGAAATGATTGAAGCTACTGACTGAATGAAAGGAGCTGGCATCTCACTCTCTTTGAATCTTCTTTATCATGCTAAGAGGAGCAGGAAAAAGCAAAAAATTTCAGAATTGCAACTTGCAATGCGGAGAAATTACTGTTTGTGCATTTACAATATTCATTGATTTTTGCCATTGAAAAACATCATGTTATTCATATACCAGAAATGATTGAAGCTACTGACTGAATGAAAGGAGCTGGCATCTCACTCTCTTTGAATCTTCTTTATCATGCTAAGAGGAGCAGGAAAAAGCAAAAAATTTCAGAATTGCACCTTGCAATGCGGAGAAATTTACTGTTTGTGCATTTACAATATTCATTGATTTTTGCCATTGAAAAACGTCCAGAAATGATTGAAGCTACTGACTGAATGAAAGGAGCTGGCATCTCACTCTCTTTGAATCTTCTTTATCATGCTAAGAGGAGCAGGAAAAAGCAAAAAATTTCAGAATTGCACCTTGCAATGCGGAGAAATTACTGTTTGTGCATTTACAATATTCATTGATTTTTGCCATTGAAAAACGTCCAGAAATGATTGAAGCTACTGACTGAATGAAAGGAGCTGGCATCTCACTCTCTTTGAATCTTCTTTATCATGCTAAGAGGAGCAGGAAAAAGCAAAAAATTTCAGAATTGCACCTTGCAATGCGGAGAAATTACTGTTTGTGCATTTACAATATTCATTGATTTTTGCCATTGAAAAACGTCCAGAAATGATTGAAGCTACTGACTGAATGAAAGGAGCTGGCATCTCACTCTCTTTGAATCTTCTTTATCATGCTAAGAGGAGCAGGAAAAAGCAAAAAATTTCAGAATTGCACCTTGCAATGCGGAGAAATTACTGTTTGTGCATTTACAATATTCATTGATTTTTGCCATTGAAAAACATCATGTTATTCATATACCAGAAATGATTGAAGCTACTGACTGAATGAAAGGAGCTGGCATCTTACTCTCTTTGAATCTTCTTTGTCATGCTAAGAGGAGCAGGAAAAAGCAAAAAATTTCAGAATTGCACCTTGCAATGCGGAGAAATTAGTGTTTGTGCATTTACAATATTCATTGATTTTTGCCATTGAAAAACGTCCAGAAATGATTGAAGCTACTGACTGAATGAAAGGAGCTGGCATCTCACTCTCTTTGAATCTTCTTTATCATGCTAAGAGGAGCAGGAAAAAGCAAAAAATTTCAGAATTGCACCTTGCAATGCGGAGAAATTACTGTTTGTGCATTTACAATATTCATTGATTTTTGCCATTGAAAAACGTCCAGAAATGATTGAAGCTACTGACTGAATGAAAGGAGCTGGCATCTCACTCTCTTTGAATCTTCTTTATCATGCTAAGAGGAGCAGGAAAAAGCAAAAAATTTCAGAATTGCACCTTGCAATGCGGAGAAATTACTGTTTGTGCATTTACAATATTCATTGATTTTTGCCATTGAAAAACATCATGTTATTCATATACCAGAAATGTTTGTAGCTACTGACTGATTGAAAGGAGCTGGCATCTCACTCTCTTTGAATCTTCTTTATCATGCTAAGAGGAGCAGGAAAAAGCAAAAAATTTCAGAATTGCACCTTGCAATGCGGAGAAATTACTGTTTGTGCATTTACAATATTCATTGATTTTTGCCATTGAAAAACGTCCAGAAATGATTGAAGCTACTGACTGAATGAAAGGAGCTGGCATCTCACTCTCTTTGAATCTTCTTTATCATGCTAAGAGGAGCAGGAAAAAGCAAAAAATTTCAGAATTGCACCTTGCAATGCGGAGAAATTACTGTTTGTGCATTTACAATATTCATTGATTTTTGCCATTGAAAAACATCATGTTATTCATATACCAGAAATGATTGAAGCTACTGACTGAATGAAAGGAGCTGGCATCTTACTCTCTTTGAATCTTCTTTGTCATGCTAAGAGGAGCAGGAAAAAGCAAAAAATTTCAGAATTGCACCTTGCAATGCGGAGAAATTAGTGTTTGTGCATTTACAATATTCATTGATTTTTGCCATTGAAAAACGTCCAGAAATGATTGAAGCTACTGACTGAATGAAAGGAGCTGGCATCTCACTCTCTTTGAATCTTCTTTATCATGCTAAGAGGAGCAGGAAAAAGCAAAAAATTTCAGAATTGCACCTTGCAATGCGGAGAAATTACTGTTTGTGCATTTACAATATTCATTGATTTTTGCCATTGAAAAACGTCCAGAAATGATTGAAGCTACTGACTGAATGAAAGGAGCTGGCATCTCACTCTCTTTGAATCTTCTTTATCATGCTAAGAGGAGCAGGAAAAAGCAAAAAATTTCAGAATTGCACCTTGCAATGCGGAGAAATTACTGTTTGTGCATTTACAATATTCATTGATTTTTGCCATTGAAAAACATCATGTTATTCATATACCAGAAATGTTTGTAGCTACTGACTGAATGAAAGGAGCTGGCATCTCACTCTCTTTGAATCTTCTTTATCATGCTAAGAGGAGCAGGAAAAAGCAAAAAATTTCAGAATTGCACCTTGCAATGCGGAGAAATTACTGTTTGTGCATTTACAATATTCATTGATTTTTGCCATTGAAAAACGTCCAGAAATGATTGAAGCTACTGACTGAATGAAAGGAGCTGGCATCTCACTCTCTTTGAATCTTCTTTATCATGCTAAGAGGAGCAGGAAAAAGCAAAAAATTTCAGAATTGCACCTTGCAATGCGGAGAAATTACTGTTTGTGCATTTACAATATTCATTGATTTTTGCCATTGAAAAACGTCCAGAAATGATTGAAGCTACTGACTGAATGAAAGGAGCTGGCATCTCACTCTCTTTGAATCTTCTTTATCATGCTAAGAGGAGCAGGAAAAAGCAAAAAATTTCAGAATTGCACCTTGCAATGCGGAGAAATTACTCTTTGTGCATTTACAATATTCATTGATTTTTGCCATTGAAAAACATCATGTTATTCATATACCAGAAATGTTTGAAACTACTGACTGAATGAAAGGAGCTGGCATCTCACTCTCTTTGAATCTTCTTTATCATGCTAAGAGGAGCAGGAAAAAGCAAAAAATTTCAGAATTGCACCTTGCAATGCGGAGAAATTACTGTTTGTGCATTTACAATATTCATTGATTTTTGCCATTGAAAAACATCATGTTATTCATATACCAGAAATGTTTGAAGCTACTGACTGAATGAAAGGAGCTGGCATCTCACTCTCTTTGAATCTTCTTTATCATGCTAAGAGGAGCAGGAAAAAGCAAAAAATTTCAGAATTGCACCTTGCAATGTGGAGAAATTACTGTTTGTGCATTTACAATATTCATTGATTTTTACCATTGAAAAACGTCCAGAAATGATTGAAGCTACTGACTGAATGAAAGTAGCTGGCATCTCACTCTCTTTGAATCTTCTTTATCATGCTAAGAGGAGCAGGAAAAAGCAAAAAATTTCAGACTTGCACCTTGCAATGCGGAGAAATTACTGTTTGTGCATTTACAATATTCATTGATTTTTGCCATTGAAAAACATCATGTTATTCATATACCAGAAATGTTTGAAGCTACTGACTGAATGAAAGGAGCTGGCATCTCACTCTCTTTGAATCTTCTTTATCATGCTAAGAGGAGCAGGAAAAAGCAAAAAATTTCAGAATTGCACCTTGCAATGCGGAGAAATTACTGTTTGTGCATTTACAATATTCATTGATTTTTGCCATTGAAAAATGTCCAGAAATGATTGAAGCTACTGACTGAATGAAAGGAGCTGGCATCTCACTCTCTTTGAATCTTCTTTATCATGCTAAGAGGAGCAGGAAAAAGCAAAAAATTTCAGAATTGCACCTTGCAATGCGGAGAAATTACTGTTTGTGCATTTACAATATTCATTGATTTTTGCCATTGAAAAACGTCCAGAAATGATTGAAGCTACTGACTGAATGAAAGGAGCTGGCATCTCACTCTCTTTGAATCTTCTTTATCATGCTAAGAGGAGCAGGAAAAAGCAAAAAATTTCAGAATTGCACCTTGCAATGCGGAGAAATTACTCTTTGTGCATTTACAATATTCATTGATTTTTGCCATTGAAAAACATCATGTTATTCATATAACAGAAATGTTTGAAACTACTGACTGAATGAAAGGAGCTGGCATCTCACTCTCTTTGAATCTTCTTTATCATGCTAAGAGGAGCAGGAAAAAGCAAAAAATTTCAGAATTGCACCTTGCAATGCGGAGAAATTACTGTTTGTGCATTTACAATATTCATTGATTTTTGCCATTGAAAAACATCATGTTATTCATATACCAGAAATGTTTGAAGCTACTGACTGAATGAAAGGAGCTGGCATCTCACTCTCTTTGAATCTTCTTTATCATGCTAAGAGGAGCAGGAAAAAGCAAAAAATTTCAGAATTGCACCTTGCAATGTGGAGAAATTACTGTTTGTGCATTTACAATATTCATTGATTTTTACCATTGAAAAACGTCCAGAAATGATTGAAGCTACTGACTGAATGAAAGTAGCTGGCATCTCACTCTCTTTGAATCTTCTTTATCATGCTAAGAGGAGCAGGAAAAAGCAAAAAATTTCAGACTTGCACCTTGCAATGCGGAGAAATTACTGTTTGTGCATTTACAATATTCATTGATTTTTGCCATTGAAAAACATCATGTTATTCATATACCAGAAATGTTTGAAGCTACTGACTGAATGAAAGGAGCTGGCATCTCACTCTCTTTGAATCTTCTTTATCATGCTAAGAGGAGCAGGAAAAAGCAAAAAAATTCAGAATTGCACCTTGCAATGCGGAGAAATTACTGTTTGTGCATTTACAATATTCATTGATTTTTGCCATTGAAAAATGTCCAGAAATGATTGAAGCTACTGACTGAATGAAAGGAGCTGGCATCTCACTCTCTTTGAATCTTCTTTATCATGCTAAGAGGAGCAGGAAAAAGCAAAAAATTTCAGAATTGCACCTTGCAATGCGGAGAAATTACTGTTTGTGCATTTACAATATTCATTGATTTTTGCCATTGAAAAACGTCCAGAAATGATTGAAGCTACTGACTGAATGAAAGGAGCTGGCATTTCACTCTCTTTGAATCTTCTTTATCATGCTAAGAGGAGCAGGAAAAATCAAAAAATTTCAGAATTGCACCTTGCAATGCGGAGAAATTACTCTTTGTGCATTTACAATATTCAATGATTTTTGCCATTGAAAAACATGTTATTCATATACCAGAAATGTTTGAAGCTACTGACTGAATGAAAGGAGCTGGCACCTCACTCTCTTTGAATCTTCTTTATCATGCTAAGAGGAGCGGGAAAAAGCAAAAAATTTCAGAATTGCACCTTGCAATGCGGAGAAATTACTGTTTGTGCATTTACAATATTCATTGATTTTTGCCATTGAAAAACATCCAGAAATGATTGAAGGTACTGACTGAATGAAAGGAGCTGGCATCTCACTCTCTTTGAATCTTCTTTATCATGCTAAGAGGAGCAGGAAAAAGCAAAAAATTTCAGAATTGCACCTTGCAATGCGGAGAAATTACTGTTTGTGCATTTACAATATTCATTGATTTTTGCCATTGAAAAACGTCCAGAAATGATTGAAGCTACTGACTGAATGAAAGGAGCTGGCATCTCACTCTCTTTGAATCTTCTTTATCATGCTAAGAGGAGCAGGAAAAAGCCAAAAATTTCAGAATTGCACCTTGCAATGCGGAGAAATTACAGTTTGTGCATTTACAATATTCATTGATTTTTGCCATTGAAAAACATCCAGAAATGATTGAAGCTACTGACTGAATGAAAGGAGCTGGCATCTCACTCTCTTTGAATATTCTTTATCATGCTAAGAGGAGCAGGAAAAAGCAAAAAATTTCAGAATTGCACCTTGCAATGCGGAGAAATTACTGTTTGTGCATTTACAATATTCATTGATTTTTGCCATTGAAAAACATCATGTTATTCATATACCAGAAATGTTTGAAGCTACTGACTGAATGAAAGGAGCTGGCATCTCACTCTCTTTGAATCTTCTTTATCATGCTAAGAGGAGCAGGAAAAAGCAAAAAATTTCAGAATTGCACCTTGCAATGCGGAGAAATTACTGTTTGTGCATTTACAATATTCATTGATTTTTGCCATTGAAAAACATCATGTTATTCATATACCAGAAATGTTTGAAGCTACTGACTGAATGAAAGGAGCTGGCATCTCACTCTCTTTGAATCTTCTTTATCATGCTAAGAGGAGCAGGAAAAAGCAAAAAATTTCAGAATTGCACCTTGCAATGTGGAGAAATTACTGTTTGTGCATTTACAATATTCATTGATTTTTACCATTGAAAAACATCCAGAAATGATTGAAGCTACTGACTGAATGAAAGTAGCTGGCATCTCACTCTCTTTGAATCTTCTTTATCATGCTAAGAGGAGCAGGAAAAAGCAAAAAATTTCAGAATTGCACCTTGCTATGCAGAGAAATTACTGTTTGTGCATTTACAATATTCATTGATTTTTGCCATTGAAAAACATCATGTTATTCATATACCAGAAATGTTTGAAGCTACTGACTGAATGAAAGGAGCTGGCATCTCACTCTCTTTGAATCTTCTTTATCATGCTAAGAGGAGCAGGAAAAAGCAAAAAATTTCAGAATTGCACCTTGCAATGCGGAGAAATTACTGTTTGTGCATTTACAATATTCATTGATTTTTGCCATTGAAAAACGTCCAGAAATGATTGAAGCTACTGACTGAATGAAAGGAGCTGGCATCTCACTCTCTTTGAATCTTCTTTATCATGCTAAGAGGAGCAGGAAAAAGCAAAAAATTTCAGAATTGCACCTTGCAATGCGGAGAAATTACTGTTTGTGCATTTACAATATTCATTGATTTTTGCCATTGAAAAACGTCCAGAAATGATTGAAGCTACTGACTGAATGAAAGGAGCTGGCATCTCACTCTCTTTGAATCTTCTTTATCATGCTAAGAGGAGCAGGAAAAAGCAAAAAATTTCAGAATTGCACCTTGCAATGCGGAGAAATTACTGTTTGTGCATTTACAATATTCATTGATTTTTGCCATTGAAAAACGTCCAGAAATGATTGAAGCTACTGACTGAATGAAAGGAGCTGGCATCTCACTCTCTTTGAATCTTCTTTATCATGCTAAGAGGAGCAGGAAAAAGCAAAAAATTTCAGAATTGCACCTTGCAATGCGGAGAAATTACTGTTTGTGCATTTACAATATTCATTGATTTTTGCCATTGAAAAACATCATGTTATTCATATACCAGAAATGATTGAAGCTACTGACTGAATGAAAGGAGCTGGCATCTTACTCTCTTTGAATCTTCTTTGTCATGCTAAGAGGAGCAGGAAAAAGCAAAAAATTTCAGAATTGCACCTTGCAATGCGGAGAAATTAGTGTTTGTGCATTTACAATATTCATTGATTTTTGCCATTGAAAAACGTCCAGAAATGATTGAAGCTACTGACTGAATGAAAGGAGCTGGCATCTCACTCTCTTTGAATCTTCTTTATCATGCTAAGAGGAGCAGGAAAAAGCAAAAAATTTCAGAATTGCACCTTGCAATGCGGAGAAATTACTGTTTGTGCATTTACAATATTCATTGATTTTTGCCATTGAAAAACGTCCAGAAATGATTGAAGCTACTGACTGAATGAAAGGAGCTGGCATCTCACTCTCTTTGAATCTTCTTTATCATGCTAAGAGGAGCAGGAAAAAGCAAAAAATTTCAGAATTGCACCTTGCAATGCGGAGAAATTACTGTTTGTGCATTTACAATATTCATTGATTTTTGCCATTGAAAAACATCATGTTATTCATATACCAGAAATGTTTGTAGCTACTGACTGAATGAAAGGAGCTGGCATCTCACTCTCTTTGAATCTTCTTTATCATGCTAAGAGGAGCAGGAAAAAGCAAAAAATTTCAGAATTGCACCTTGCAATGCGGAGAAATTACTGTTTGTGCATTTACAATATTCATTGATTTTTGCCATTGAAAAACGTCCAGAAATGATTGAAGCTACTGACTGAATGAAAGGAGCTGGCATCTCACTCTCTTTGAATCTTCTTTATCATGCTAAGAGGAGCAGGAAAAAGCAAAAAATTTCAGAATTGCACCTTGCAATGCGGAGAAATTACTGTTTGTGCATTTACAATATTCATTGATTTTTGCCATTGAAAAACGTCCAGAAATGATTGAAGCTACTGACTGAATGAAAGGAGCTGGCATCTCACTCTCTTTGAATCTTCTTTATCATGCTAAGAGGAGCAGGAAAAAGCAAAAAATTTCAGAATTGCACCTTGCAATGCGGAGAAATTACTCTTTGTGCATTTACAATATTCATTGATTTTTGCCATTGAAAAACATCATGTTATTCATATACCAGAAATGTTTGAAACTACTGACTGAATGAAAGGAGCTGGCATCTCACTCTCTTTGAATCTTCTTTATCATGCTAAGAGGAGCAGGAAAAAGCAAAAAATTTCAGAATTGCACCTTGCAATGCGGAGAAATTACTGTTTGTGCATTTACAATATTCATTGATTTTTGCCATTGAAAAACATCATGTTATTCATATACCAGAAATGTTTGAAGCTACTGACTGAATGAAAGGAGCTGGCATCTCACTCTCTTTGAATCTTCTTTATCATGCTAAGAGGAGCAGGAAAAAGCAAAAAATTTCAGAATTGCACCTTGCAATGTGGAGAAATTACTGTTTGTGCATTTACAATATTCATTGATTTTTACCATTGAAAAACGTCCAGAAATGATTGAAGCTACTGACTGAATGAAAGTAGCTGGCATCTCACTCTCTTTGAATCTTCTTTATCATGCTAAGAGGAGCAGGAAAAAGCAAAAAATTTCAGACTTGCACCTTGCAATGCGGAGAAATTACTGTTTGTGCATTTACAATATTCATTGATTTTTGCCATTGAAAAACATCATGTTATTCATATACCAGAAATGTTTGAAGCTACTGACTGAATGAAAGGAGCTGGCATCTCACTCTCTTTGAATCTTCTTTATCATGCTAAGAGGAGCAGGAAAAAGCAAAAAATTTCAGAATTGCACCTTGCAATGCGGAGAAATTACTGTTTGTGCATTTACAATATTCATTGATTTTTGCCATTGAAAAATGTCCAGAAATGATTGAAGCTACTGACTGAATGAAAGGAGCTGGCATCTCACTCTCTTTGAATCTTCTTTATCATGCTAAGAGGAGCAGGAAAAAGCAAAAAATTTCAGAATTGCACCTTGCAATGCGGAGAAATTACTGTTTGTGCATTTACAATATTCATTGATTTTTGCCATTGAAAAACGTCCAGAAATGATTGAAGCTACTGACTGAATGAAAGGAGCTGGCATCTCACTCTCTTTGAATCTTCTTTATCATGCTAAGAGGAGCAGGAAAAAGCAAAAAATTTCAGAATTGCACCTTGCAATGCGGAGAAATTACTCTTTGTGCATTTACAATATTCATTGATTTTTGCCATTGAAAAACATCATGTTATTCATATACCAGAAATGTTTGAAACTACTGACTGAATGAAAGGAGCTGGCATCTCACTCTCTTTGAATCTTCTTTATCATGCTAAGAGGAGCAGGAAAAAGCAAAAAATTTCAGAATTGCACCTTGCAATGCGGAGAAATTACTGTTTGTGCATTTACAATATTCATTGATTTTTGCCATTGAAAAACATCATGTTATTCATATACCAGAAATGTTTGAAGCTACTGACTGAATGAAAGGAGCTGGCATCTCACTCTCTTTGAATCTTCTTTATCATGCTAAGAGGAGCAGGAAAAAGCAAAAAATTTCAGAATTGCACCTTGCAATGTGGAGAAATTACTGTTTGTGCATTTACAATATTCATTGATTTTTACCATTGAAAAACGTCCAGAAATGATTGAAGCTACTGACTGAATGAAAGTAGCTGGCATCTCACTCTCTTTGAATCTTCTTTATCATGCTAAGAGGAGCAGGAAAAAGCAAAAAATTTCAGACTTGCACCTTGCAATGCGGAGAAATTACTGTTTGTGCATTTACAATATTCATTGATTTTTGCCATTGAAAAACATCATGTTATTCATATACCAGAAATGTTTGAAGCTACTGACTGAATGAAAGGAGCTGGCATCTCACTCTCTTTGAATCTTCTTTATCATGCTAAGAGGAGCAGGAAAAAGCAAAAAATTTCAGAATTGCACCTTGCAATGCGGAGAAATTACTGTTTGTGCATTTACAATATTCATTGATTTTTGCCATTGAAAAATGTCCAGAAATGATTGAAGCTACTGACTGAATGAAAGGAGCTGGCATCTCACTCTCTTTGAATCTTCTTTATCATGCTAAGAGGAGCAGGAAAAAGCAAAAAATTTCAGAATTGCACCTTGCAATGCGGAGAAATTACTGTTTGTGCATTTACAATATTCATTGATTTTTGCCATTGAAAAACGTCCAGAAATGATTGAAGCTACTGACTGAATGAAAGGAGCTGGCATCTCACTCTCTTTGAATCTTCTTTATCATGCTAAGAGGAGCAGGAAAAATCAAAAAATTTCAGAATTGCACCTTGCAATGCGGAGAAATTACTCTTTGTGCATTTACAATATTCAATGATTTTTGCCATTGAAAAACATGTTATTCATATACCAGAAATGTTTGAAGCTACTGACTGAATGAAAGGAGCTGGCACCTCACTCTCTTTGAATCTTCTTTATCATGCTAAGAGGAGCGGGAAAAAGCAAAAAATTTCAGAATTGCACCTTGCAATGCGGAGAAATTACTGTTTGTGCATTTACAATATTCATTGATTTTTGCCATTGAAAAACATCCAGAAATGATTGAAGGTACTGACTGAATGAAAGGAGCTGGCATCTCACTCTCTTTGAATCTTCTTTATCATGCTAAGAGGAGCAGGAAAAAGCAAAAAATTTCAGAATTGCACCTTGCAATGCGGAGAAATTACTGTTTGTGCATTTACAATATTCATTGATTTTTGCCATTGAAAAACGTCCAGAAATGATTGAAGCTACTGACTGAATGAAAGGAGCTGGCATCTCACTCTCTTTGAATCTTCTTTATCATGCTAAGAGGAGCAGGAAAAAGCCAAAAATTTCAGAATTGCACCTTGCAATGCGGAGAAATTACAGTTTGTGCATTTACAATATTCATTGATTTTTGCCATTGAAAAACATCCAGAAATGATTGAAGCTACTGACTGAATGAAAGGAGCTGGCATCTCACTCTCTTTGAATATTCTTTATCATGCTAAGAGGAGCAGGAAAAAGCAAAAAATTTCAGAATTGCACCTTGCAATGCGGAGAAATTACTGTTTGTGCATTTACAATATTCATTGATTTTTGCCATTGAAAAACATCATGTTATTCATATACCAGAAATGTTTGAAGCTACTGACTGAATGAAAGGAGCTGGCATCTCACTCTCTTTGAATCTTCTTTATCATGCTAAGAGGAGCAGGAAAAAGCAAAAAATTTCAGAATTGCACCTTGCAATGCGGAGAAATTACTGTTTGTGCATTTACAATATTCATTGATTTTTGCCATTGAAAAACGTCCAGAAATGATTGAAGCTACTGACTGAATGAAAGGAGCTGGCATCTCACTCTCTTTGAATCTTCTTTATCATGCTAAGAGGAGCAGGAAAAAGCAAAAAATTTCAGAATTGCACCTTGCAATGCGGAGAAATTACTGTTTGTGCATTTACAATATTCATTGATTTTTGCCATTGAAAAACGTCCAGAAATGATTGAAGCTACTGACTGAATGAAAGGAGCTGGCATCTCACTCTCTTTGAATCTTCTTTATCATGCTAAGAGGAGCAGGAAAAAGCAAAAAATTTCAGAATTGCACCTTGCAATGCGGAGAAATTACTGTTTGTGCATTTACAATATTCATTGATTTTTGCCATTGAAAAACGTCCAGAAATGATTGAAGCTACAGACTGAATGAAAGGAGCTGGCATCTCACTCTCTTTGAATCTTCTTTATCATGCTAAGAGGAGCAGGAAAAAGCAAAAAATTTCAGAATTGCACCTTGCAATGCGGAGAAATTACTGTTTGTGCATTTACAATATTCATTGATTTTTGCCATTGAAAAACATCATGTTATTCATATACCAGAAATGATTGAAGCTACTGACTGAATGAAAGGAGCTGGCATCTTACTCTCTTTGAATCTTCTTTGTCATGCTAAGAGGAGCAGGAAAAAGCAAAAAATTTCAGAATTGCACCTTGCAATGCGGAGAAATTAGTGTTTGTGCATTTACAATATTCATTGATTTTTGCCATTGAAAAACGTCCAGAAATGATTGAAGCTACTGACTGAATGAAAGGAGCTGGCATCTCACTCTCTTTGAATCTTCTTTATCATGCTAAGAGGAGCAGGAAAAAGCAAAAAATTTCAGAATTGCACCTTGCAATGCGGAGAAATTACTGTTTGTGCATTTACAATATTCATTGATTTTTGCCATTGAAAAACGTCCAGAAATGATTGAAGCTACTGACTGAATGAAAGGAGCTGGCATCTCACTCTCTTTGAATCTTCTTTATCATGCTAAGAGGAGCAGGAAAAAGCAAAAAATTTCAGAATTGCACCTTGCAATGCGGAGAAATTACTGTTTGTGCATTTACAATATTCATTGATTTTTGCCATTGAAAAACATCATGTTATTCATATACCAGAAATGTTTGTAGCTACTGACTGAATGAAAGGAGCTGGCATCTCACTCTCTTTGAATCTTCTTTATCATGCTAAGAGGAGCAGGAAAAAGCAAAAAATTTCAGAATTGCACCTTGCAATGCGGAGAAATTACTGTTTGTGCATTTACAATATTCATTGATTTTTGCCATTGAAAAACGTCCAGAAATGATTGAAGCTACTGACTGAATGAAAGGAGCTGGCATCTCACTCTCTTTGAATCTTCTTTATCATGCTAAGAGGAGCAGGAAAAAGCAAAAAATTTCAGAATTGCACCTTGCAATGCGGAGAAATTACTGTTTGTGCATTTACAATATTCATTGATTTTTGCCATTGAAAAACGTCCAGAAATGATTGAAGCTACTGACTGAATGAAAGGAGCTGGCATCTCACTCTCTTTGAATCTTCTTTATCATGCTAAGAGGAGCAGGAAAAAGCAAAAAATTTCAGAATTGCACCTTGCAATGCGGAGAAATTACTCTTTGTGCATTTACAATATTCATTGATTTTTGCCATTGAAAAACATCATGTTATTCATATACCAGAAATGTTTGAAACTACTGACTGAATGAAAGGAGCTGGCATCTCACTCTCTTTGAATCTTCTTTATCATGCTAAGAGGAGCAGGAAAAAGCAAAAAATTTCAGAATTGCACCTTGCAATGCGGAGAAATTACTGTTTGTGCATTTACAATATTCATTGATTTTTGCCATTGAAAAACATCATGTTATTCATATACCAGAAATGTTTGAAGCTACTGACTGAATGAAAGGAGCTGGCATCTCACTCTCTTTGAATCTTCTTTATCATGCTAAGAGGAGCAGGAAAAAGCAAAAAATTTCAGAATTGCACCTTGCAATGTGGAGAAATTACTGTTTGTGCATTTACAATATTCATTGATTTTTACCATTGAAAAACGTCCAGAAATGATTGAAGCTACTGACTGAATGAAAGTAGCTGGCATCTCACTCTCTTTGAATCTTCTTTATCATGCTAAGAGGAGCAGGAAAAAGCAAAAAATTTCAGACTTGCACCTTGCAATGCGGAGAAATTACTGTTTGTGCATTTACAATATTCATTGATTTTTGCCATTGAAAAACATCATGTTATTCATATACCAGAAATGTTTGAAGCTACTGACTGAATGAAAGGAGCTGGCATCTCACTCTCTTTGAATCTTCTTTATCATGCTAAGAGGAGCAGGAAAAAGCAAAAAATTTCAGAATTGCACCTTGCAATGCGGAGAAATTACTGTTTGTGCATTTACAATATTCATTGATTTTTGCCATTGAAAAATGTCCAGAAATGATTGAAGCTACTGACTGAATGAAAGGAGCTGGCATCTCACTCTCTTTGAATCTTCTTTATCATGCTAAGAGGAGCAGGAAAAAGCAAAAAATTTCAGAATTGCACCTTGCAATGCGGAGAAATTACTGTTTGTGCATTTACAATATTCATTGATTTTTGCCATTGAAAAACGTCCAGAAATGATTGAAGCTACTGACTGAATGAAAGGAGCTGGCATCTCACTCTCTTTGAATCTTCTTTATCATGCTAAGAGGAGCAGGAAAAAGCAAAAAATTTCAGAATTGCACCTTGCAATGCGGAGAAATTACTCTTTGTGCATTTACAATATTCATTGATTTTTGCCATTGAAAAACATCATGTTATTCATATACCAGAAATGTTTGAAACTACTGACTGAATGAAAGGAGCTGGCATCTCACTCTCTTTGAATCTTCTTTATCATGCTAAGAGGAGCAGGAAAAAGCAAAAAATTTCAGAATTGCACCTTGCAATGCGGAGAAATTACTGTTTGTGCATTTACAATATTCATTGATTTTTGCCATTGAAAAACATCATGTTATTCATATACCAGAAATGTTTGAAGCTACTGACTGAATGAAAGGAGCTGGCATCTCACTCTCTTTGAATCTTCTTTATCATGCTAAGAGGAGCAGGAAAAAGCAAAAAATTTCAGAATTGCACCTTGCAATGTGGAGAAATTACTGTTTGTGCATTTACAATATTCATTGATTTTTACCATTGAAAAACGTCCAGAAATGATTGAAGCTACTGACTGAATGAAAGTAGCTGGCATCTCACTCTCTTTGAATCTTCTTTATCATGCTAAGAGGAGCAGGAAAAAGCAAAAAATTTCAGACTTGCACCTTGCAATGCGGAGAAATTACTGTTTGTGCATTTACAATATTCATTGATTTTTGCCATTGAAAAACATCATGTTATTCATATACCAGAAATGTTTGAAGCTACTGACTGAATGAAAGGAGCTGGCATCTCACTCTCTTTGAATCTTCTTTATCATGCTAAGAGGAGCAGGAAAAAGCAAAAAATTTCAGAATTGCACCTTGCAATGCGGAGAAATTACTGTTTGTGCATTTACAATATTCATTGATTTTTGCCATTGAAAAATGTCCAGAAATGATTGAAGCTACTGACTGAATGAAAGGAGCTGGCATCTCACTCTCTTTGAATCTTCTTTATCATGCTAAGAGGAGCAGGAAAAAGCAAAAAATTTCAGAATTGCACCTTGCAATGCGGAGAAATTACTGTTTGTGCATTTACAATATTCATTGATTTTTGCCATTGAAAAACGTCCAGAAATGATTGAAGCTACTGACTGAATGAAAGGAGCTGGCATCTCACTCTCTTTGAATCTTCTTTATCATGCTAAGAGGAGCAGGAAAAATCAAAAAATTTCAGAATTGCACCTTGCAATGCGGAGAAATTACTCTTTGTGCATTTACAATATTCAATGATTTTTGCCATTGAAAAACATGTTATTCATATACCAGAAATGTTTGAAGCTACTGACTGAATGAAAGGAGCTGGCACCTCACTCTCTTTGAATCTTCTTTATCATGCTAAGAGGAGCGGGAAAAAGCAAAAAATTTCAGAATTGCACCTTGCAATGCGGAGAAATTACTGTTTGTGCATTTACAATATTCATTGATTTTTGCCATTGAAAAACATCCAGAAATGATTGAAGGTACTGACTGAATGAAAGGAGCTGGCATCTCACTCTCTTTGAATCTTCTTTATCATGCTAAGAGGAGCAGGAAAAAGCAAAAAATTTCAGAATTGCACCTTGCAATGCGGAGAAATTACTGTTTGTGCATTTACAATATTCATTGATTTTTGCCATTGAAAAACGTCCAGAAATGATTGAAGCTACTGACTGAATGAAAGGAGCTGGCATCTCACTCTCTTTGAATCTTCTTTATCATGCTAAGAGGAGCAGGAAAAAGCCAAAAATTTCAGAATTGCACCTTGCAATGCGGAGAAATTACAGTTTGTGCATTTACAATATTCATTGATTTTTGCCATTGAAAAACATCCAGAAATGATTGAAGCTACTGACTGAATGAAAGGAGCTGGCATCTCACTCTCTTTGAATATTCTTTATCATGCTAAGAGGAGCAGGAAAAAGCAAAAAATTTCAGAATTGCACCTTGCAATGCGGAGAAATTACTGTTTGTGCATTTACAATATTCATTGATTTTTGCCATTGAAAAACATCATGTTATTCATATACCAGAAATGTTTGAAGCTACTGACTGAATGAAAGGAGCTGGCATCTCACTCTCTTTGAATCTTCTTTATCATGCTAAGAGGAGCAGGAAAAAGCAAAAAATTTCAGAATTGCACCTTGCAATGCGGAGAAATTACTGTTTGTGCATTTACAATATTCATTGATTTTTGCCATTGAAAAACATCATGTTATTCATATACCAGAAATGTTTGAAGCTACTGACTGAATGAAAGGAGCTGGCATCTCACTCTCTTTGAATCTTCTTTATCATGCTAAGAGGAGCAGGAAAAAGCAAAAAATTTCAGAATTGCACCTTGCAATGTGGAGAAATTACTGTTTGTGCATTTACAATATTCATTGATTTTTACCATTGAAAAACGTCCAGAAATGATTGAAGCTACTGACTGAATGAAAGTAGCTGGCATCTCACTCTCTTTGAATCTTCTTTATCATGCTAAGAGGAGCAGGAAAAAGCAAAAAATTTCAGAATTGCACCTTGCAATGCAGAGAAATTACTGTTTGTGCATTTACAATATTCATTGATTTTTGCCATTGAAAAACATCATGTTATTCATATACCAGAAATGTTTGAAGCTACTGACTGAATGAAAGGAGCTGGCATCTCACTCTCTTTGAATCTTCTTTATCATGCTAAGAGGAGCAGGAAAAAGCAAAAAATTTCAGAATTGCACCTTGCAATGTGGAGAAATTACTGTTTGTGCATTTACAATATTCATTGATTTTTACCATTGAAAAACGTCCAGAAATGATTGAAGCTACTGACTGAATGAAAGTAGCTGGCATCTCACTCTCTTTGAATCTTCTTTATCATGCTAAGAGGAGCAGGAAAAAGCAAAAAATTTCAGAATTGCACCTTGCAATGCGGAGAAATTACTGTTTGTGCATTTACAATATTCATTGATTTTTGCCATTGAAAAACATCATGTTATTCATATACCAGAAATGTTTGAAGCTACTGACTGAATGAAAGGAGCTGGCATCTCACTCTCTTTGAATCTTCTTTATCATGCTAAGAGGAGCAGGAAAAAGCAAAAAATTTCAGAATTGCACCTTGCAATGCGGAGAAATTACTGTTTGTGCATTTACAATATTCATTGATTTTTGCCATTGAAAAACGTCCAGAAATGATTGAAGCTACTGACTGAATGAAAGGAGCTGGCATCTCACTCTCTTTGAATCTTGTTTATCATGCTAAGAGGAGCAGGAAAAAGCAAAAAATTTCAGAATTGCACCTTGCAATGCGGAGAAATTACTGTTTGTGCATTTACAATATTCATTGATTTTTGCCATTGAAAAACGTCCAGAAATGATTGAAGCTACTGACTGAATGAAAGGAGCTGGCATCTCACTCTCTTTGAATCTTCTTTATCATGCTAAGAGGAGCAGGAAAAAGCAAAAAATTTCAGAATTGCACCTTGCAATGCGGAGAAATTACTGTTTGTGCATTTACAATATTCATTGATTTTTGCCATTGAAAAACATCATGTTATTCATATACCAGAAATGATTGAAGCTACTGACTGAATGAAAGGAGCTGGCATCTCACTCTCTTTGAATCTTCTTTATCATGCTAAGAGGAGCAGGAAAAAGCAAAAAATTTCAGAATTGCACCTTGCAATGCGGAGAAATTACTGTTTGTGCATTTACAATATTCATTGATTTTTGCCATTGAAAAACGTCCAGAAATGATTGAAGCTACTGACTGAATGAAAGGAACTGGCATCTCACTCTCTTTGAATCTTCTTTATCATGCTAAGAGGAGCAGGAAAAAGCAAAAAATTTCAGAATTGCACCTTGCAATGCGGAGAAATTACTGTTTGTGCATTTACAAAATTCATTGATTTTTGCCATTGAAAAACATCATGTTATTCATATACCAGAAATGTTTGAAGCTATTGACTGAATGAAAGGAGCTGACATCTCACTCTCTTTGAATCTTCTTTATCATGCTAAGAGGAGCAGGAAAAAGCAAAAAATTTCAGAATTGCACCTTGCAATGCGGAGAAATTACTGTTTGTGCATTTACAATATTCATTGATTTTTGCCATTGAAAAACGTCCAGAAATGATTGAAGCTACTGACTGAATGAAAGGAGCTGGCATCTCACTCTCTTTGAATCTTCTTTATCATGCTAAGAGGAGCAGGAAAAAGCAAAAAATTTCAGAATTGCACCTTGCAATGCGGAGAAATTACTGTTTGTGCATTTACAATATTCATTGATTTTTGCCATTGAAAAACGTCCAGAAATGATTATAGCTACTGACTGAATGAAAGGAGCTGGCATCTCACTCTCTTTGAATCTTCTTTATCATGCTAAGAGGAGCAGGAAAAAGCAAAAAATTTCAGAATTGCACCTTGCAATGCGGAGAAATTACTGTTTGTGCATTTACAATATTCATTGATTTTTGCCATTGAAAAACATCATGTTATTCATATACCAGAAATGATTGAAGCTACTGACTGAATGAAAGGAGCTGGCATCTCACTCTCTTTGAATCTTCTTTATCATGCTAAGAGGAGCAGGAAAAAGCAAAAAATTTCAGAATTGCGCCTTGCAATGAGGAGAAATTACTGTTTGTGCATTTACAATATTCATTGATTTTTGCCATTGAAAAACGTCCAGAAATGATTGAAGCTACTGACTGAATGAAAGGAACTGGCATCTCACTCTCTTTGAATCTTCTTTATCATGCTAAGAGGAGCAGGAAAAAGCAAAAAATTTCAGAATTGCACCTTGCAATGCGGAGAAATTACTGTTTGTGCATTTACAAAATTCATTGATTTTTGCCATTGAAAAACATCATGTTATTCATATACCAGAAATGTTTGAAGCTACTGACTGAATGAAAGGAGCTGACATCTCACTCTCTTTGAATCTTCTTTATCATGCTAAGAGGAGCAGGAAAAAGCAAAAAATTTCAGAATTGCACCTTGCAATGCGGAGAAATTACTGTTTGTGCATTTACAATATTCATTGATTTTTGCCATTGAAAAACGTCCAGAAATGATTGAAGCTACTGACTGAATGAAAGGAGCTGGCATCTCACTCTCTTTGAATCTTCTTTATCATGCTAAGAGGAGCAGGAAAAAGCAAAAAATTTCAGAATTGCACCTTGCAATGCGGAGAAATTACTGTTTGTGCATTTACAATATTCATTGATTTTTGCCATTGAAAAACATCATGTTATTCATATACCAGAAATGATTGAAGCTACTGACTGAATGAAAGGAGCTGGCATCTCACTCTCTTTGAATCTTCTTTATCATGCTAAGAGGAGCAGGAAAAAGCAAAAAATTTCAGAATTGCACCTTGCAATGTGGAGAAATTACTGTTTGTGCATTTACAATATTCATTGATTTTTACCATTGAAAAACGTCCAGAAATGATTGAAGCTACTGACTGAATGAAAGTAGCTGGCATCTCACTCTCTTTGAATCTTCTTTATCATGCTAAGAGGAGCAGGAAAAAGCAAAAAATTTCAGACTTGCACCTTGCAATGCGGAGAAATTACTGTTTGTGCATTTACAATATTCATTGATTTTTGCCATTGAAAAACATCATGTTATTCATATACCAGAAATGTTTGAAGCTACTGACTGAATGAAAGGAGCTGGCATCTCACTCTCTTTGAATCTTCTTTATCATGCTAAGAGGAGCAGGAAAAAGCAAAAAATTTCAGAATTGCACCTTGCAATGCGGAGAAATTACTGTTTGTGCATTTACAATATTCATTGATTTTTGCCATTGAAAAACGTCCAGAAATGATTGAAGCTACTGACTGAATGAAAGGAGCTGGCATCTCACTCTCTTTGAATCTTGTTTATCATGCTAAGAGGAGCAGGAAAAAGCAAAAAATTTCAGAATTGCACCTTGCAATGCGGAGAAATTACTGTTTGTGCATTTACAATATTCATTGATTTTTGCCATTGAAAAACGTCCAGAAATGATTGAAGCTACTGACTGAATGAAAGGAGCTGGCATCTCACTCTCTTTGAATCTTCTTTATCATGCTAAGAGGAGCAGGAAAAAGCAAAAAAATTCAGAATTGCACATTGCAATGCGGAGAAATTACTGTTTGTGCATTTACAATATTCATTGATTTTTGCCATTGAAAAACATCATGTTATTCATATACCAGAAATGATTGAAGCTACTGACTGAATGAAAGGAGCTGGCATCTCACTCTCTTTGAATCTTCTTTATCATGCTAAGAGGAGCAGGAAAAATCAAAAAATTTCAGAATTGCACCTTGCAATGCGGAGAAATTACTGTTTGTGCATTTACAATATTCATTGATTTTTGCCATTGAAAAACGTCCAGAAATGATTGAAGCTACTGACTGAATGAAAGGAACTGGCATCTCACTCTCTTTGAATCTTCTTTATCATGCTAAGAGGAGCAGGAAAAAGCAAAAAATTTCAGAATTGCACCTTGCAATGCGGAGAAATTACTGTTTGTGCACTTACAAAATTCATTGATTTTTGCCATTGAAAAACATCATGTTATTCATATACCAGAAATGTTTGAAGCTACTGACTGAATGAAAGGAGCTGACATCTCACTCTCTTTGAATCTTCTTTATCATGCTAAGAGGAGCAGGAAAAAGCAAAAAATTTCAGAATTGCACCTTGCAATGCGGAGAAATTACTGTTTGTGCATTTATAATATTCATTGATTTTTGCCATTGAAAAACGTCCAGAAATGATTGAAGCTACTGACTGAATGAAAGGAGCTGGCATCTCACTCTCTTTGAATCTTGTTTATCATGCTAAGAGGAGCAGGAAAAAGCAAAAAATTTCAGAATTGCACCTTGCAATGCGGAGAAATTACTGTTTGTGCATTTACAATATTCATTGATTTTTGCCATTGAAAAACGTCCAGAAATGATTGAAGCTACTGACTGAATGAAAGGAGCTGGCATCTCACTCTCTTTGAATCTTCTTTATCATGCTAAGAGGAGCAGGAAAAAGCAAAAAAATTCAGAATTGCACCTTGCAATGCGGAGAAATTACTGTTTGTGCATTTACAATATTCATTGATTTTTGCCATTGAAAAACATCATGTTATTCATATACCAGAAATGATTGAAGCTACTGACTGAATGAAAGGAGCTGGCATCTCACTCTCTTTGAATCTTCTTTATCATGCTAAGAGGAGCAGGAAAAAGCAAAAAATTTCAGAATTGCACCTTGCAATGCGGAGAAATTACTGTTTGTGCATTTACAATATTCATTGATTTTTGCCATTGAAAAACGTCCAGAAATGATTGAAGCTACTGACTGAATGAAAGGAACTGGCATCTCACTCTCTTTGAATCTTCTTTATCATGCTAAGAGGAGCAGGAAAAAGCAAAAAATTTCAGAATTGCACCTTGCAATGCGGAGAAATTACTGTTTGTGCATTTACAAAATTCATTGATTTTTGCCATTGAAAAACATCATGTTATTCATATACCAGAAATGTTTGAAGCTACTGACTGAATGAAAGGAGCTGACATCTCACTCTCTTTGAATCTTCTTTATCATGCTAAGAGGAGCAGGAAAAAGCAAAAAATTTCAGAATTGCACCTTGCAATGCGGAGAAATTACTGTTTGTGCATTTACAATATTCATTGATTTTTGCCATTGAAAAACGTCCAGAAATGATTGAAGCTACTGACTGAATGAAAGGAGCTGGCATCTCACTCTCTTTGAATCTTCTTTATCATGCTAAGAGGAGCAGGAAAAAGCAAAAAATTTCAGAATTGCACCTTGCAATGCGGAGAAATTACTGTTTGTGCATTTACAATATTCATTGATTTTTGCCATTGAAAAACATCATGTTATTCATATACCAGAAATGTTTGAAGCTACTGACTGAATGAAAGGAGCTGGCATCTCACTCTCTTTGAATCTTCTTTATCATGCTAAGAGGAGCAGGAAAAAGCAAAAAATTTCAGAATTGCACCTTGCAATGCGGAGAAATTACTGTTTGTGCATTTACAATATTCATTGATTTTTGCCATTGAAAAACGTCCAGAAATGATTGAAGCTACTGACTGAATGAAAGGAGCTGGCATCTCACTCTCTTTGAATCTTCTTTATCATGCTAAGAGGAGCAGGAAAAAGCAAAAAATTTCAGAATTGCACCTTGCAATGCGGAGAAATTACTGTTTGTGCATTTACAATATTCATTGATTTTTGCCATTGAAAAACGTCCAGAAATGATTGAAGCTACTGACTGAATGAAAGGAGCTGGCATCTCACTCTCTTTGAATCTTCTTTATCATGCTAAGAGGAGCAGGAAAAAGCAAAAAATTTCAGAATTGCAACTTGCAATGCGGAGAAATTACTGTTTGTGCATTTACAATATTCATTGATTTTTGCCATTGAAAAACATCATGTTATTCATATACCAGAAATGATTGAAGCTACTGACTGAATGAAAGGAGCTGGCATCTCACTCTCTTTGAATCTTCTTTATCATGCTAAGAGGAGCAGGAAAAAGCAAAAAATTTCAGAATTGCACCTTGCAATGCGGAGAAATTACTGTTTGTGCATTTACAATATTCATTGATTTTTGCCATTGAAAAACGTCCAGAAATGATTGAAGCTACTGACTGAATGAAAGGAGCTGGCATCTCACTCTCTTTGAATCTTCTTTATCATGTTAAGAGGAGCAGGAAAAAGCAAAAAATTTCAGAATTGCACCTTGCAATGCGGAGAAATTACTGTTTGTGCTTTTACAATATTCATTGATTTTTGCCATTGAAAAACATCATATTATTCATATACCAGAAATGTTTGAAGCTACTGACTGAATGAAAGGAGCTGGCATCTCACTCTCTTTGAATCTTCTTTATCATGCTAAGAGGAGCAGGAAAAAGCAAAAAATTTCAGAATTGCACCTTGCAATGCGGAGAAATTACTGTTTGTGCATTTACAATATTCATTGATTTTTGCCATTGAAAAACGTCCAGAAATGATTGAAGCTACTGACTGAATGAAAGGAGCTGGCATCTCACTCTCTTTGAATCTTCTTTATCATGCTAAGAGGAGCAGGAAAAAGCAAAAAATTTCAGAATTGCAACTTGCAATGCGGAGAAATTACTGTTTGTGCATTTACAATATTCATTGATTTTTGCCATTGAATAACGTCCAGAAATGATTGAAGCTACTGACTGAATGAAAGGAGCTGGCATCTCACTCTCTTTGAATCTTCTTTATCATGCTAAGAGGAGCAGGAAAAAGCAAAAAATTTCAGAATTGCACCTTGCAATGCGGAGAAATTACTGTTTGTGCATTTACAATATTCATTGATTTTTGCCATTGAAAAACATCATGTTATTCATATACCAGAAATGATTGAAGCTACTGACTGAATGAAAGGAGCTGGCATCTTACTCTCTTTGAATCTTCTTTGTCATGCTAAGAGGAGCAGGAAAAAGCAAAAAATTTCAGAATTGCACCTTGCAATGCGGAGAAATTACGGTTTGTGCATTTACAATATTCATTGATTTTTGCCATTGAAAAACGTCCAGAAATGATTGAAGCTACTGACTGAATGAAAGGAGCTGGCATCTCACTCTCTTTGAATCTTCTTTATCATGCTAAGAGGAGCAGGAAAAAGCAAAAAATTTCAGAATTGCACCTTGCAATGCGGAGAAATTACTGTTTGTGCATTTACAATATTCATTGATTTTTGCCATTGAAAAACGTCCAGAAATGATTGAAGCTACTGACTGAATGAAAGGAGCTGGCATCTCACTCTCTTTGAATCTTCTTTATCATGCTAAGAGGAGCAGGAAAAAGCAAAAAATTTCAGAATTGCACCTTGCAATGCGGAGAAATTACTGTTTGTGCATTTACAATATTCATTGATTTTTGCCATTGAAAAACATCATGTTATTCATATACCAGAAATGTTTGTAGCTACTGACTGAATGAAAGGAGCTGGCATCTCACTCTCTTTGAATCTTCTTTATCATGCTAAGAGGAGCGGGAAAAAGCAAAAAATTTCAGAATTGCACCTTGCAATGCGGAGAAATTACTGTTTGTGCATTTACAATATTCATTGATTTTTGCCATTGAAAAACATCCAGAAATGATTGAAGGTACTGACTGAATGAAAGGAGCTGGCATCTCACTCTCTTTGAATCTTCTTTATCATGCTAAGAGGAGCAGGAAAAAGCAAAAAATTTCAGAATTGCACCTTGCAATGCGGAGAAATTACTGTTTGTGCATTTACAATATTCATTGATTTTTGCCATTGAAAAACGTCCAGAAATGATTGAAGCTACTGACTGAATGAAAGGAGCTGGCATCTCACTCTCTTTGAATCTTCTTTATCATGCTAAGAGGAGCAGGAAAGAGCCAAAAATTTCAGAATTGCACCTTGCAATGCGGAGAAATTACAGTTTGTGCATTTACAATATTCATTGATTTTTGCCATTGAAAAACATCCAGAAATGATTGAAGCTACTGACTGAATGAAAGGAGCTGGCATCTCACTCTCTTTGAATATTCTTTATCATGCTAAGAGGAGCAGGAAAAAGCAAAAAATTTCAGAATTGCACCTTGCAATGCGGAGAAATTACTGTTTGTGCATTTACAATATTCATTGATTTTTGCCATTGAAAAACATCATGTTATTCATATACCAGAAATGTTTGAAGCTACTGACTGAATGAAAGGAGCTGGCATCTCACTCTCTTTGAATCTTCTTTATCATGCTAAGAGGAGCAGGAAAAAGCAAAAAATTTCAGAATTGCACCTTGCAATGCGGAGAAATTACTGTTTGTGCATTTACAATATTCATTGATTTTTGCCATTGAAAAACATCATGTTATTCATATACCAGAAATGTTTGAAGCTACTGACTGAATGAAAGGAGCTGGCATCTCACTCTCTTTGAATCTTCTTTATCATGCTAAGAGGAGCAGGAAAAAGCAAAAAATTTCAGAATTGCACCTTGCAATGTGGAGAAATTACTGTTTGTGCATTTACAATATTCATTGATTTTTACCATTGAAAAACGTCCAGAAATGATTGAAGCTACTGACTGAATGAAAGTAGCTGGCATCTCACTCTCTTTGAATCTTCTTTATCATGCTAAGAGGAGCAGGAAAAAGCAAAAAATTTCAGAATTGCACCTTGCAATGCAGAGAAATTACTGTTTGTGCATTTACAATATTCATTGATTTTTGCCATTGAAAAACATCATGTTATTCATATACCAGAAATGTTTGAAGCTACTGACTGAATGAAAGGAGCTGGCATCTCACTCTCTTTGAATCTTCTTTATCATGCTAAGAGGAGCAGGAAAAAGCAAAAAATTTCAGAATTGCACCTTGCAATGTGGAGAAATTACTGTTTGTGCATTTACAATATTCATTGATTTTTACCATTGAAAAACGTCCAGAAATGATTGAAGCTACTGACTGAATGAAAGTAGCTGGCATCTCACTCTCTTTGAATCTTCTTTATCATGCTAAGAGGAGCAGGAAAAAGCAAAAAATTTCAGACTTGCACCTTGCAATGCGGAGAAATTACTGTTTGTGCATTTACAATATTCATTGATTTTTGCCATTGAAAAACATCATGTTATTCATATACCAGAAATGTTTGAAGCTACTGACTGAATGAAAGGAGCTGGCATCTCACTCTCTTTGAATCTTCTTTATCATGCTAAGAGGAGCAGGAAAAAGCAAAAAATTTCAGAATTGCACCTTGCAATGCGGAGAAATTACTGTTTGTGCATTTACAATATTCATTGATTTTTGCCATTGAAAAACGTCCAGAAATGATTGAAGCTACTGACTGAATGAAAGGAGCTGGCATCTCACTCTCTTTGAATCTTGTTTATCATGCTAAGAGGAGCAGGAAAAAGCAAAAAATTTCAGAATTGCACCTTGCAATGCGGAGAAATTACTGTTTGTGCATTTACAATATTCATTGATTTTTGCCATTGAAAAACGTCCAGAAATGATTGAAGCTACTGACTGAATGAAAGGAGCTGGCATCTCACTCTCTTTGAATCTTCTTTATCATGCTAAGAGGAGCAGGAAAAAGCAAAAAATTTCAGAATTGCACCTTGCAATGCGGAGAAATTACTGTTTGTGCATTTACAATATTCATTGATTTTTGCCATTGAAAAACATCATGTTATTCATATACCAGAAATGATTGAAGCTACTGACTGAATGAAAGGAGCTGGCATCTCACTCTCTTTGAATCTTCTTTATCATGCTAAGAGGAGCAGGAAAAAGCAAAAAATTTCAGAATTGCACCTTGCAATGCGGAGAAATTACTGTTTGTGCATTTACAATATTCATTGATTTTTGCCATTGAAAAACGTCCAGAAATGATTGAAGCTACTGACTGAATGAAAGGAACTGGCATCTCACTCTCTTTGAATCTTCTTTATCATGCTAAGAGGAGCAGGAAAAAGCAAAAAATTTCAGAATTGCACCTTGCAATGCGGAGAAATTACTGTTTGTGCATTTACAATATTCATTGATTTTTGCCATTGAAAAACATCATGTTATTCATATACCAGAAATGATTGAAGCTACTGACTGAATGAAAGGAGCTGGCATCTCACTCTCTTTGAATCTTCTTTATCATGCTAAGAGGAGCAGGAAAAAGCAAAAAATTTCAGAATTGCACCTTGCAATGCGGAGAAATTACTGTTTGTGCATTTACAATATTCATTGATTTTTGCCATTGAAAAACGTCCAGAAATGATTGAAGCTACTGACTGAATGAAAGGAGCTGGCATCTCACTCTCTTTGAATCTTCTTTATCATGCTAAGAGGAGCAGGAAAAAGCAAAAAATTTCAGAATTGCACCTTGCAATGCGGAGAAATTACTGTTTGTGCATTTACAATATTCATTGATTTTTGCCATTGAAAAACATCATGTTATTCATATACCAGAAATGATTGAAGCTACTGACTGAATGAAAGGAGCTGGCATCTCACTCTCTTTGAATCTTCTTTATCATGCTAAGAGGAGCAGGAAAAAGCAAAAAATTTCAGAATTGCACCTTGCAATGTGGAGAAATTACTGTTTGTGCAATTACAATATTCATTGATTTTTACCATTGAAAAACGTCCAGAAATGATTGAAGCTACTGACTGAATGAAAGTAGCTGGCATCTCACTCTCTTTGAATCTTCTTTATCATGCTAAGAGGAGCAGGAAAAAGCAAAAAATTTCAGACTTGCACCTTGCAATGCGGAGAAATTACTGTTTGTGCATTTACAATATTCATTGATTTTTGCCATTGAAAAACATCATGTTATTCATATACCAGAAATGTTTGAAGCTACTGACTGAATGAAAGGAGCTGGCATCTCACTCTCTTTGAATCTTCTTTATCATGCTAAGAGGAGCAGGAAAAAGCAAAAAATTTCAGAATTGCACCTTGCAATGCGGAGAAATTACTGTTTGTGCATTTACAATATTCATTGATTTTTGCCATTGAAAAACGTCCAGAAATGATTGAAGCTACTGACTGAATGAAAGGAGCTGGCATCTCACTCTCTTTGAATCTTGTTTATCATGCTAAGAGGAGCAGGAAAAAGCAAAAAATTTCAGAATTGCACCTTGCAATGCGGAGAAATTACTGTTTGTGCATTTACAATATTCATTGATTTTTGCCATTGAAAAACGTCCAGAAATGATTGAAGCTACTGACTGAATGAAAGGAGCTGGCATCTCACTCTCTTTGAATCTTCTTTATCATGCTAAGAGGAGCAGGAAAAAGCAAAAAAATTCAGAATTGCACCTTGCAATGCGGAGAAATCACTGTTTGTGCATTTACAATATTCATTGATTTTTGCCATTGAAAAACATCATGTTATTCATATACCAGAAATGATTGAAGCTACTGACTGAATGAAAGGAGCTGGCATCTCACTCTCTTTGAATCTTCTTTATCATGCTAAGAGGAGCAGGAAAAAGCAAAAAATTTCAGAATTGCACCTTGCAATGCGGAGAAATTACTGTTTGTGCATTTACAATATTCATTGATTTTTGCCATTGAAAAACGTCCAGAAATGATTGAAGCTACTGACTGAATGAAAGGAACTGGCATCTCACTCTCTTTGAATCTTCTTTATCATGCTAAGAGGAGCAGGAAAAAGCAAAAAATTTCAGAATTGCACCTTGCAATGCGGAGAAATTACTGTTTGTGCATTTACAAAATTCATTGATTTTTGCCATTGAAAAACATCATGTTATTCATATACCAGAAATGTTTGAAGCTACTGACTGAATGAAAGGAGCTGACATCTCACTCTCTTTGAATCTTCTTTATCATGCTAAGAGGAGCAGGAAAAAGCAAAAAATTTCAGAATTGCACCTTGCAATGCGGAGAAATTACTGTTTGTGCATTTACAATATTCATTGATTTTTGCCATTGAAAAACGTCCAGAAATGATTGAAGCTACTGACTGAATGAAAGGAGCTGGCATCTCACTCTCTTTGAATCTTCTTTATCATGCTAAGAGGAGCAGGAAAAAGCAAAAAATTTCAGAATTGCACCTTGCAATGCGGAGAAATTACTCTTTGTGCATTTACAATATTCATTGATTTTTGCCATTGAAAAACATCATGTTATTCATATACCAGAAATGTTTGAAGCTACTGACTGAATGAAAGGAGCTGGCATCTCACTCTCTTTGAATCTTCTTTATCATGCTAAGAGGAGCAGGAAAAAGCAAAAAATTTCAGAATTGCACCTTGCAATGCGGAGAAATTACTGTTTGTGCATTTACAATATTCATTGATTTTTGCCATTGAAAAACATCATGTTATTCATATACCAGAAATGATTGAAGCTACTGACTGAATGAAAGGAGCTGGCATCTCACTCTCTTTGAATCTTCTTTATCATGCTAAGAGGAGCAGGAAAAAGCAAAAAATTTCAGAATTGCACCTTGCAATGCGGAGAAATTACTGTTTGTGCATTTACAATATTCATTGATTTTTGCCATTGAAAAACGTCCAGAAATGATTGAAGCTACTGACTGAATGAAAGGAGCTGGCATCTCACTCTCTTTGAATCTTCTTTATCATGCTAAGAGGAGCAGGAAAAAGCAAAAAATTTCAGAATTGCACCTTGCAATGCGGAGAAATTACTGTTTGTGCATTTACAATATTCATTGATTTTTGCCATTGAAAAACATCATGTTATTCATATACCAGAAATGTTTGAAGCTACTGACTGAATGAAAGGAGCTGGCATCTCACTCTCTTTGAATCTTCTTTATCATGCTAAGAGGAGCAGGAAAAAGCAAAAAATTTCAGAATTGCACCTTGCAATGCAGAGAAATTACTGTTTGTGCATTTACAATATTCATTGATTTTTGCCATTGAAAAACGTCCAGAAATGTTTGAAGCTACTGACTGAATGAAAGGAGCTGGCATCTCACTCTCTTTGAATCTTCTTTATCATGCTAAGAGGAGCAGGAAAAAGCAAAAAATTTCAGAATTGCACCTTGCAATGCGGAGAAATTACTGTTTGTGCATTTACAATATTCATTGATTTTTGCCATTGAAAAACATCATGTTATTCATATACCAGAAATGATTGTCGCTACTGACTGAATGAAAGGAGCTGGCATCTCACTCTCTTTGAATCTTCTTTATCATGCTAAGAGGAGCAGGAAAAAGCAAAAAATTTCAGAATTGCACCTTGCAATGCGGAGAAATTACTGTTTGTGCATTTACAATATTCATTGATTTTTGCCATTGAAAAACGTCCAGAAATGATTGAAGCTACTGACTGAATGAAAGGAGCTGGCATCTCACTCTCTTTGAATCTTCTTTATCATGCTAAGAGGAGCAGGAAAAAGCAAAAAATTTCAGAATTGCACCTTGCAATGCGGAGAAATTACTGTTTGTGCATTTACAATATTCATTGATTTTTGCCATTGAAAAACGTCCAGAAATGATTGAAGCTACTGACTGAATGAAAGGAGCTGGCATCTCACTCTCTTTGAATCTTCTTTATCATGCTAAGAGGAGCAGGAAAAAGCAAAAATTTCAGAATTGCACCTTGCAATGCGGAGAAATTACTCTTTGTGCATTTACAATATTCATTGATTTTTGCCATTGAAAAACATCATGTTATTCATATACCAGAAATGTTTGAAGCTACTGACTGAATGAAAGGAGCTGGCATCTCACTCTCTTTGAATATTCTTTATCATGCTAAGAGGAGCAGGAAAAAGCAAAAAATTTCAGAATTGCACCTTGCAATGCGGAGAAATTACTGTTTGTGCATTTACAATATTCATTGATTTTTGCCATTGAAAAACATCATGTTATTCATATACCAGAAATGTTTGAAGCTACTGACTGAATGAAAGGAGCTGGCATCTCACTCTCTTTGAATCTTCTTTATCATGCTAAGAGGAGCAGGAAAAAGCAAAAAATTTCAGAATTGCACCTTGCAATGTGGAGAAATTACTGTTTGTGCATTTACAATATTCATTGATTTTTACCATTGAAAAACGTCCAGAAATGATTGAAGCTACTGACTGAATGAAAGTAGCTGGCATCTCACTCTCTTTGAATCTTCTTTATCATGCTAAGAGGAGCAGGAAAAAGCAAAAAATTTCAGACTTGCACCTTGCAATGCGGAGAAATTACTGTTTGTGCATTTACAATATTCATTGATTTTTGCCATTGAAAAACATCATGTTATTCATATACCAGAAATGTTTGAAGCTACTGACTGAATGAAAGGAGCTGGCATCTCACTCTCTTTGAATCTTCTTTATCATGCTAAGAGGAGCAGGAAAAAGCAAAAAATTTCAGAATTGCACCTTGCAATGCGGAGAAATTACTGTTTGTGCATTTACAATATTCATTGATTTTTGCCATTGAAAAACGTCCAGAAATGATTGAAGCTACTGACTGAATGAAAGGAGCTGGCATCTCACTCTCTTTGAATCTTCTTTATCATGCTAAGAGGAGCAGGAAAAAGCAAAAAATTTCAGAATTGCACCTTGCAATGCGGAGAAATTACTGTTTGTGCATTTACAATATTCATTGATTTTTGCCATTGAAAAACGTCCAGAAATGATTGAAGCTACTGACTGAATGAAAGGAGCTGGCATCTCACTCTCTTTGAATCTTCTTTATCATGCTAAGAGGAGCAGGAAAAATCAAAAAATTTCAGAATTGCACCTTGCAATGCGGAGAAATTACTCTTTGTGCATTTACAATATTCAATGATTTTTGCCATTGAAAAACATGTTATTCATATACCAGAAATGTTTGAAGCTACTGACTGAATGAAAGGAGCTGGCACCTCACTCTCTTTGAATCTTCTTTATCATGCTAAGAGGAGCGGGAAAAAGCAAAAAATTTCAGAATTGCACCTTGCAATGCGGAGAAATTACTGCTTGTGCATTTACAATATTCATTGATTTTTGCCATTGAAAAACATCCAGAAATGATTGAAGGTACTGACTGAATGAAAGGAGCTGGCATCTCACTCTCTTTGAATCTTCTTTATCATGCTAAGAGGAGCAGGAAAAAGCAAAAAATTTCAGAATTGCACCTTGCAATGCGGAGAAATTACTGTTTGTGCATTTACAATATTCATTGATTTTTGCCATTGAAAAACGTCCAGAAATGATTGAAGCTACTGACTGAATGAAAGGAGCTGGCATCTCACTCTCTTTGAATCTTCTTTATCATGCTAAGAGGAGCAGGAAAAAGCCAAAAATTTCAGAATTGCACCTTGCAATGCGGAGAAATTACAGTTTGTGCCTTTACAATATTCATTGATTTTTGCCATTGAAAAACATCCAGAAATGATTGAAGCTACTGACTGAATGAAAGGAGCTGGCATCTCACTCTCTTTGAATATTCTTTATCATGCTAAGAGGAGCAGGAAAAAGCAAAAAATTTCAGAATTGCACCTTGCAATGCGGAGAAATTACTGTTTGTGCATTTACAATATTCATTGATTTTTGCCATTGAAAAACATCATGTTATTCATATACCAGAAATGTTTGAAGCTACTGACTGAATGAAAGGAGCTGGCATCTCACTCTCTTTGAATCTTCTTTATCATGCTAAGAGGAGCAGGAAAAAGCAAAAAATTTCAGAATTGCACCTTGCAATGCGGAGAAATTACTGTTTGTGCATTTACAATATTCATTGATTTTTGCCATTGAAAAACATCATGTTATTCATATACCAGAAATGTTTGAAGCTACTGACTGAATGAAAGGAGCTGGCATCTCACTCTCTTTGAATCTTCTTTATCATGCTAAGAGGAGCAGGAAAAAGCAAAAAATTTCAGAATTGCACCTTGCAATGTGGAGAAATTACTGTTTGTGCATTTACAATATTCATTGATTTTTACCATTGAAAAACGTCCAGAAATGATTGAAGCTACTGACTGAATGAAAGTAGCTGGCATCTCACTCTCTTTGAATCTTCTTTATCATGCTAAGAGGAGCAGGAAAAAGCAAAAAATTTCAGAATTGCACCTTGCAATGCAGAGAAATTACTGTTTGTGCATTTACAATATTCATTGATTTTTGCCATTGAAAAACATCATGTTATTCATATACCAGAAATGTTTGAAGCTACTGACTGAATGAAAGGAGCTGGCATCTCACTCTCTTTGAATCTTCTTTATCATGCTAAGAGGAGCAGGAAAAAGCAAAAAATTTCAGAATTGCACCTTGCAATGTGGAGAAATTACTGTTTGTGCATTTACAATATTCATTGATTTTTACTATTGAAAAACGTCCAGAAATGATTGAAGCTACTGACTGAATGAAAGTAGCTGGCATCTCACTCTCTTTGAATCTTCTTTATCATGCTAAGAGGAGCAGGAAAAAGCAAAAAATTTCAGACTTGCACCTTGCAATGCGGAGAAATTACTGTTTGTGCATTTACAATATTCATTGATTTTTGCCATTGAAAAACATCATGTTATTCATATACCAGAAATGTTTGAAGCTACTGACTGAATGAAAGGAGCTGGCATCTCACTCTCTTTGAATCTTCTTTATCATGCTAAGAGGAGCAGGAAAAAGCAAAAAATTTCAGAATTGCACCTTGCAATGCGGAGAAATTACTGTTTGTGCATTTACAATATTCATTGATTTTTGCCATTGAAAAACGTCCAGAAATGATTGAAGCTACTGACTGAATGAAAGGAGCTGGCATCTCACTCTCTTTGAATCTTGTTTATCATGCTAAGAGGAGCAGGAAAAAGCAAAAAATTTCAGAATTGCACCTTGCAATGCGGAGAAATTACTGTTTGTGCATTTACAATATTCATTGATTTTTGCCATTGAAAAACGTCCAGAAATGATTGAAGCTACTGACTGAATGAAAGGAGCTGGCATCTCACTCTCTTTGAATCTTCTTTATCATGCTAAGAGGAGCAGGAAAAAGCAAAAAATTTCAGAATTGCACCTTGCAATGCGGAGAAATTACTGTTTGTGCATTTACAATATTCATTGATTTTTGCCATTGAAAAACATCATGTTATTCATATACCAGAAATGATTGAAGATACTGACTGAATGAAAGGAGCTGGCATCTCACTCTCTTTGAATCTTCTTTATCATGCTAAGAGGAGCAGGAAAAAGCAAAAAATTTCAGAATTGCACCTTGCAATGCGGAGAAATTACTGTTTGTGCATTTACAAAATTCATTGATTTTTGCCATTGAAAAACATCATGTTATTCATATACCAGAAATGTTTGAAGCTATTGACTGAATGAAAGGAGCTGACATCTCACTCTCTTTGAATCTTCTTTATCATGCTAAGAGGAGCAGGAAAAAGCAAAAAATTTCAGAATTGCACCTTGCAATGCGGAGAAATTACTGTTTGTGCATTTACAATATTCATTGATTTTTGCATTTGAAAAACGTCCAGAAATGATTGAAGCTACTGACTGAATGAAAGGAGCTGGCATCTCACTCTCTTTGAATCTTCTTTATCATGCTAAGAGGAGCAGGAAAAAGCAAAAAATTTCAGAATTGCACCTTGCAATGCGGAGAAATTACTGTTTGTGCATTTACAATATTCATTGATTTTTGCCATTGAAAAACGTCCAGAAATGATTATAGCTACTGACTGAATGAAAGGAGCTGGCATCTCACTCTCTTTGAATCTTCTTTATCATGCTAAGAGGAGCAGGAAAAAGCAAAAAATTTCAGAATTGCACCTTGCAATGCGGAGAAATTACTGTTTGTGCATTTACAATATTCATTGATTTTTGCCATTGAAAAACATCATGTTATTCATATACCAGAAATGATTGAAGCTACTGACTGAATGAAAGGAGCTGGCATCTCACTCTCTTTGAATCTTCTTTATCATGCTAAGAGGAGCAGGAAAAAGCAAAAAATTTCAGAATTGCACCTTGCAATGAGGAGAAATTACTGTTTGTGCATTTACAATATTCATTGATTTTTGCCATTGAAAAACGTCCAGAAATGATTGAAGCTACTGACTGAATGAAAGGAACTGGCATCTCACTCTCTTTGAATCTTCTTTATCATGCTAAGAGGAGCAGGAAAAAGCAAAAAATTTCAGAATTGCACCTTGCAATGCGGAGAAATTACTGTTTGTGCATTTACAAAATTCATTGATTTTTGCCATTGAAAAACATCATGTTATTCATATACCAGAAATGTTTGAAGCTACTGACTGAATGAAAGGAGCTGACATCTCACTCTCTTTGAATCTTCTTTATCATGCTAAGAGGAGCAGGAAAAAGCAAAAAATTTCAGAATTGCACCTTGCAATGCGGAGAAATTACTGTTTGTGCATTTACAATATTCATTGATTTTTGCCATTGAAAAACGTCCAGAAATGATTATAGCTACTGACTGAATGAAAGGAGCTGGCATCTCACTCTCTTTGAATCTTCTTTATCATGCTAAGAGGAGCAGGAAAAAGCAAAAAATTTCAGAATTGCACCTTGCAATGCGGAGAAATTACTGTTTGTGCATTTACAATATTCATTGATTTTTGCCATTGAAAAACATCATGTTATTCATATACCAGAAATGATTGAAGCTACTGACTGAATGAAAGGAGCTGGCATCTCACTCTCTTTGAATCTTCTTTATCATGCTAAGAGGAGCAGGAAAAAGCAAAAAATTTCAGAATTGCACCTTGCAATGAGGAGAAATTACTGTTTGTGCATTTACAATATTCATTGATTTTTGCCATTGAAAAACGTCCAGAAATGATTGAAGCTACTGACTGAATGAAAGGAACTGGCATCTCACTCTCTTTGAATCTTCTTTATCATGCTAAGAGGAGCAGGAAAAAGCAAAAAATTTCAGAATTGCACCTTGCAATGCGGAGAAATTACTGTTTGTGCATTTACAAAATTCATTGATTTTTGCCATTGAAAAACATCATGTTATTCATATACCAGAAATGTTTGAAGCTACTGACTGAATGAAAGGAGCTGACATCTCACTCTCTTTGAATCTTCTTTATCATGCTAAGAGGAGCAGGAAAAAGCAAAAAATTTCAGAATTGCACCTTGCAATGCGGAGAAATTACTGTTTGTGCATTTACAATATTCATTGATTTTTGCCATTGAAAAACGTCCAGAAATGATTGAAGCTACTGACTGAATGAAAGGAGCTGGCATCTCACTCTCTTTGAATCTTCTTTATCATGCTAAGAGGAGCAGGAAAAAGCAAAAAATTTCAGAATTGCACCTTGCAATGCGGAGAAATTACTGTTTGTGCATTTACAATATTCATTGATTTTTGCCATTGAAAAACATCATGTTATTCATATACCAGAAATGATTGAAGCTACTGACTGAATGAAAGGAGCTGGCATCTCACTCTCTTTGAATCTTCTTTATCATGCTAAGAGGAGCAGGAAAAAGCAAAAAATTTCAGAATTGCACCTTGCAATGCGGAGAAATTACTGTTTGTGCATTTACAATATTCATTGATTTTTGCCATTGAAAAACGTCCAGAAATGATTGAAGCTACTGACTGAATGAAAGGAACTGGCATCTCACTCTCTTTGAATCTTGTTTATCATGCTAAGAGGAGCAGGAAAAAGCAAAAAATTTCAGAATTGCACCTTGCAATGCGGAGAAATTACTGTTTGTGCATTTACAATATTCATTGATTTTTGCCATTGAAAAACGTCCAGAAATGATTGAAGCTACTGACTGAATGAAAGGAGCTGGCATCTCACTCTCTTTGAATCTTCTTTATCATGCTAAGAGGAGCAGGAAAAAGCAAAAAAATTCAGAATTGCACCTTGCAATGCGGAGAAATTACTGTTTGTGCATTTACAATATTCATTGATTTTTGCCATTGAAAAACATCATGTTATTCATATACCAGAAATGATTGAAGCTACTGACTGAATGAAAGGAGCTGGCATCTCACTCTCTTTGAATCTTCTTTATCATGCTAAGAGGAGCAGGAAAAAGCAAAAAATTTCAGAATTGCACCTTGCAATGCGGAGAAATTACTGTTTGTGCATTTACAATATTCATTGATTTTTGCCATTGAAAAACGTCCAGAAATGATTGAAGCTACTGACTGAATGAAAGGAACTGGCATCTCACTCTCTTTGAATCTTCTTTATCATGCTAAGAGGAGCAGGAAAAAGCAAAAAATTTCAGAATTGCACCTTGTAATGCGGAGAAATTACTGTTTGTGCATTTACAAAATTCATTGATTTTTGCCATTGAAAAACATCATGTTATTCATATACCAGAAATGTTTGAAGCTACTGACTGAATGAAAGGAGCTGACATCTCACTCTCTTTGAATCTTCTTTATCATGCTAAGAGGAGCAGGAAAAAGCAAAAAATTTCAGAATTGCACCTTGCAATGCGGAGAAATTACTGTTTGTGCATTTACAATATTCATTGATTTTTGCCATTGAAAAACGTCCAGAAATGATTGAAGCTACTGACTGAATGAAAGAAGCTGGCATCTCACTCTCTTTGAATCTTCTTTATCATGCTAAGAGGAGCAGGAAAAAGCAAAAAATTTCAGAATTGCACCTTGCAATGCGGAGAAATTACTGTTTGTGCATTTACAATATTCATTGATTTTTGCCATTGAAAAACATCATGTTATTCATATTCCAGAAATGTTTAAAGCTACTGACTGAATGAAAGGAGCTGGCATCTCACTCTCTTTGAATCTTCTTTATCATGCTAAGAGGAGCAGGAAAAAACAAAAAATTTCAGAATTGCACCTTGCAATGCGGAGAAATTACTGTTTGTGCATTTACAATATTCATTGATTTTTGCCATTGAAAAACGTCCAGAAATGATTGAAGCTACTGACTGAATGAAAGGAGCTGGCATCTCACTCTCTTTGAATCTTCTTTATCATGCTAAGAGGAGCAGGAAAAAGCAAAAAATTTCAGAATTGCACCTTGCAATGCGGAGAAATTACTGTTTGTGCTTTTACAATATTCATTGATTTTTGCCATTGAAAAACGTCCAGAAATGATTGAAGCTACTGACTGAATGAAAGGAGCTGGCATCTCACTCTCTTTGAATCTTCTTTATCATGCTAAGAGGAGCAGGAAAAAGCAAAAAATTTCAGAATTGCAACTTGCAATGCGGAGAAATTACTGTTTGTGCATTTACAATATTCATTGATTTTTGCCATTGAAAAACATCATGTTATTCATATACCAGAAATGATTGAAGCTACTGACTGAATGAAAGGAGCTGGCATCTCACTCTCTTTGAATCTTCTTTATCATGCTAAGAGGAGCAGGAAAAAGCAAAAAATTTCAGAATTGCACCTTGCAATGCGGAGAAATTACTGTTTGTGCATTTACAATATTCATTGATTTTTGCCATTGAAAAACGTCCAGAAATGATTGAAGCTACTGACTGAATGAAAGGAGCTGGCATCTCACTCTCTTTGAATATTCTTTATCATGCTAAGAGGAGCAGGAAAAAGCAAAAAATTTCAGAATTGCACCTTGCAATGCGGAGAAATTACTGTTTGTGCTTTTACAATATTCATTGATTTTTGCCATTGAAAAACATCATATTATTCATATACCAGAAATGTTTGAAGCTACTGACTGAATGAAAGGAGCTGGCATCTCACTCTCTTTGAATCTTCTTTATCATGCTAAGAGGAGCAGGAAAAAGCAAAAAATTTCAGAATTGCACCTTGCAATGCGGAGAAATTACTGTTTGTGCATTTACAATATTCATTGATTTTTGCCATTGAAAAACGTCCAGAAATGATTGAAGCTACTGACTGAATGAAAGGAGCTGGCATCTCACTCTCTTTGAATCTTCTTTATCATGCTAAGAGGAGCAGGAAAAAGCAAAAAATTTCAGAATTGCACCTTGCAATGCGGAGAAATTACTGTTTGTGCATTTACAATATTCATTGATTTTTGCCATTGAAAAACGTCCAGAAATGATTGAAGCTACTGAATGAATGAAAGGAGCTGGCATCTCACTCTCTTTGAATCTTCTTTATCATGCTAAGAGGAGCAGGAAAAAGCAAAAAATTTCAGAATTGCACCTTGCAATGCGGAGAAATTACTGTTTGTGCATTTACAATATTCATTGATTTTTGCCATTGAAAAACATCATGTTATTCATATACCAGAAATGATTGAAGCTACTGACTGAATGAAAGGAGCTGGCATCTTACTCTCTTTGAATCTTCTTTGTCATGCTAAGAGGAGCAGGAAAAAGCAAAAAATTTCAGAATTGCACCTTGCAATGCGGAGAAATTACTGTTTGTGCATTTACAATATTCATTGATTTTTGCCATTGAAAAACGTCCAGAAATGATTGAAGCTACTGACTGAATGAAAGGAGCTGGCATCTCACTCTCTTTGAATCTTCTTTATCATGCTAAGAGGAGCAGGAAAAAGCAAAAAATTTCAGAATTGCACCTTGCAATGCGGAGAAATTACTGTTTGTGCATTTACAATATTCATTGATTTTTGCCATTGAAAAACGTCCAGAAATGATTGAAGCTACTGACTGAATGAAAGGAGCTGGCATCTCACTCTCTTTGAATCTTCTTTATCATGCTAAGAGGAGCAGGAAAAAGCAAAAAATTTCAGAATTGCGCCTTGCAATGCGGAGAAATTACTGTTTGTGCATTTACAATATTCATTGATTTTTGCCATTGAAAAACATCATGTTATTCATATACCAGAAATGTTTGTAGCTACTGACTGAATGAAAGGAGCTGGCATCTCACTCTCTTTGAATCTTCTTTATCATGCTAAGAGGAGCAGGAAAAAGCAAAAAATTTCAGAATTGCACCTTGCAATGCGGAGAAATTACTGTTTGTGCATTTACAATATTCATTGATTTTTGCCATTGAAAAACGTCCAGAAATGATTGAAGCTACTGACTGAATGAAAGGAGCTGGCATCTCACTCTCTTTGAATCTTCTTTATCATGCTAAGAGGAGCAGGAAAAAGCAAAAAATTTCAGAATTGCACCTTGCAATGCGGAGAAATTACTGTTTGTGCATTTACAATATTCATTGATTTTTGCCATTGAAAAACGTCCAGAAATGATTGAAGCTACTGACTGAATGAAAGGAGCTGGCATCTCACTCTCTTTGAATCTTCTTTATCATGCTAAGAGGAGCAGGAAAAAGCAAAAAATTTCAGAATTGCACCTTGCAATGCGGAGAAATTACTCTTTGTGCATTTACAATATTCATTGATTTTTGCCATTGAAAAACATCATGTTATTCATATACCAGAAATGTTTGAAGCTACTGACTGAATGAAAGGAGCTGGCATCTCACTCTCTTTGAATCTTCTTTATCATGCTAAGAGGAGCAGGAAAAAGCAAAAAATTTCAGAATTGCACCTTGCAATGCGGAGAAATTACTGTTTGTGCATTTACAATATTCATTGATTTTTGCCATTGAAAAACATCATGTTATTCATATACCAGAAATGTTTGAAGCTACTGACTGAATGAAAGGAGCTGGCATCTCACTCTCTTTGAATCTTCTTTATCATGCTAAGAGGAGCAGGAAAAAGCAAAAAATTTCAGAATTGCACCTTGCAATGTGGAGAAATTACTGTTTGTGCATTTACAATATTCATTGATTTTTACCATTGAAAAACGTCCAGAAATGATTGAAGCTACTGACTGAATGAAAGTAGCTGGCATCTCACTCTCTTTGAATCTTCTTTATCATGCTAAGAGGAGCAGGAAAAAGCAAAAAATTTCAGACTTGCACCTTGCAATGCGGAGAAATTACTGTTTGTGCATTTACAATATTCATTGATTTTTGCCATTGAAAAACATCATGTTATTCATATACCAGAAATGTTTGAAGCTACTGACTGAATGAAAGGAGCTGGCATCTCACTCTCTTTGAATCTTCTTTATCATGCTAAGAGGAGCAGGAAAAAGCAAAAAATTTCAGAATTGCACCTTGCAATGCGGAGAAATTACTGTTTGTGCATTTACAATATTCATTGATTTTTGCCATTGAAAAACGTCCAGAAATGATTGAAGCTACTGACTGAATGAAAGGAGCTGGCATCTCACTCTCTTTGAATCTTCTTTATCATGCTAAGAGGAGCAGGAAAAAGCAAAAAATTTCAGAATTGCACCTTGCAATGCGGAGAAATTACTGTTTGTGCATTTACAATATTCATTGATTTTTGCCATTGAAAAACGTCCAGAAATGATTGAAGCTACTGACTGAATGAAAGGAGCTGGCATCTCACTCTCTTTGAATCTTCTTTATCATGCTAAGAGGAGCAGGAAAAATCAAAAAATTTCAGAATTGCACCTTGCAATGCGGAGAAATTACTGTTTGTGCATTTACAATATTCAATGATTTTTGCCATTGAAAAACATGTTATTCATATACCAGAAATGTTTGAAGCTACTGACTGAATGAAAGGAGCTGGCACCTCACTCTCTTTGAATCTTCTTTATCATGCTAAGAGGAGCGGGAAAAAGCAAAAAATTTCAGAATTGCACCTTGCAATGCGGAGAAATTACTGTTTGTGCATTTACAATATTCATTGATTTTTGCCATTGAAAAACATCCAGAAATGATTGAAGGTACTGACTGAATGAAAGGAGCTGGCATCTCACTCTCTTTGAATCTTCTTTATCATGCTAAGAGGAGCAGGAAAAAGCAAAAAATTTCAGAATTGCACCTTGCAATGCGGAGAAATTACTGTTTGTGCATTTACAATATTCATTGATTTTTGCCATTGAAAAACGTCCAGAAATGATTGAAGCTACTGACTGAATGAAAGGAGCTGGCATCTCACTCTCTTTGAATCTTCTTTATCATGCTAAGAGGAGCAGGAAAGAGCCAAAAATTTCAGAATTGCACCTTGCAATGCGGAGAAATTACAGTTTGTGCATTTACAATATTCATTGATTTTTGCCATTGAAAAACATCCAGAAATGATTGAAGCTACTGACTGAATGAAAGGAGCTGGCATCTCACTCTCTTTGAATATTCTTTATCATGCTAAGAGGAGCAGGAAAAAGCAAAAAATTTCAGAATTGCACCTTGCAATGCGGAGAAATTACTGTTTGTGCATTTACAATATTCATTGATTTTTGCCATTGAAAAACATCATGTTATTCATATACCAGAAATGTTTGAAGCTACTGACTGAATGAAAGGAGCTGGCATCTCACTCTCTTTGAATCTTCTTTATCATGCTAAGAGGAGCAGGAAAAAGCAAAAAATTTCAGAATTGCACCTTGCAATGCGGAGAAATTACTGTTTGTGCATTTACAATATTCATTGATTTTTGCCATTGAAAAACATCATGTTATTCATATACCAGAAATGTTTGAAGCTACTGACTGAATGAAAGGAGCTGGCATCTCACTCTCTTTGAATCTTCTTTATCATGCTAAGAGGAGCAGGAAAAAGCAAAAAATTTCAGAATTGCACCTTGCAATGTGGAGAAATTACTGTTTGTGCATTTACAATATTCATTGATTTTTACCATTGAAAAACGTCCAGAAATGATTGAACCTACTGACTGAATGAAAGTAGCTGGCATCTCACTCTCTTTGAATCTTCTTTATCATGCTAAGAGGAGCAGGAAAAAGCAAAAAATTTCAGAATTGCACCTTGCAATGCAGAGAAATTACTGTTTGTGCATTTACAATATTCATTGATTTTTGCCATTGAAAAACATCATGTTATTCATATACCAGAAATGTTTGAAGCTACTGACTGAATGAAAGGAGCTGGCATCTCACTCTCTTTGAATCTTCTTTATCATGCTAAGAGGAGCAGGAAAAAGCAAAAAATTTCAGAATTGCACCTTGCAATGTGGAGAAATTACTGTTTGTGCATTTACAATATTCATTGATTTTTACCATTGAAAAACGTCCAGAAATGATTGAAGCTACTGACTGAATGAAAGTAGCTGGCATCTCACTCTCTTTGAATCTTCTTTATCATGCTAAGAGGAGCAGGAAAAAGCAAAAAATTTCAGACTTGCACCTTGCAATGCGGAGAAATTACTGTTTGTGCATTTACAATATTCATTGATTTTTGCCATTGAAAAACATCATGTTATTCATATACCAGAAATGTTTGAAGCTACTGACTGAATGAAAGGAGCTGGCATCTCACTCTCTTTGAATCTTCTTTATCATGCTAAGAGGAGCAGGAAAAAGCAAAAAATTTCAGAATTGCACCTTGCAATGCGGAGAAATTACTGTTTGTGCATTTACAATATTCATTGATTTTTGCCATTGAAAAACGTCCAGAAATGATTGAAGCTACTGACTGAATGAAAGGAGCTGGCATCTCACTCTCTTTGAATCTTGTTTATCATGCTAAGAGGAGCAGGAAAAAGCAAAAAATTTCAGAATTGCACCTTGCAATGCGGAGAAATTACTGTTTGTGCATTTACAATATTCATTGATTTTTGCCATTGAAAAACGTCCAGAAATGATTGAAGCTACTGACTGAATGAAAGGAGCTGGCATCTCACTCTCTTTGAATCTTCTTTATCATGCTAAGAGGAGCAGGAAAAAGCAAAAAATTTCAGAATTGCACCTTGCAATGCGGAGAAATTACTGTTTGTGCATTTACAATATTCATTTATTTTTGCCATTGAAAAACATCATGTTATTCATATACCAGAAATGTTTGAAGCTACTGACTGAATGAAAGGAGCTGGCATCTCACTCTCTTTGAATCTTCTTTATCATGCTAAGAGGAGCAGGAAAAAGCAAAAAATTTCAGAATTGCACCTTGCAATGTGGAGAAATTACTGTTTGTGCATTTACAATATTCATTGATTTTTACCATTGAAAAACGTCCAGAAATGATTGAAGCTACTGACTGAATGAAAGTAGCTGGCATCTCACTCTCTTTGAATCTTCTTTATCATGCTAAGAGGAGCAGGAAAAAGCAAAAAATTTCAGAATTGCACCTTGCAATGCAGAGAAATTACTGTTTGTGCATTTACAATATTCATTGATTTTTGCCATTGAAAAACATCATGTTATTCATATACCAGAAATGTTTGAAGCTACTGACTGAATGAAAGGAGCTGGCATCTCACTCTCTTTGAATCTTCTTTATCATGCTAAGAGGAGCAGGAAAAAGCAAAAAATTTCAGAATTGCACCTTGCAATGTGGAGAAATTACTGTTTGTGCATTTACAATATTCATTGATTTTTACCATTGAAAAACGTCCAGAAATGATTGAAGCTACTGACTGAATGAAAGTAGCTGGCATCTCACTCTCTTTGAATCTTCTTTATCATGCTAAGAGGAGCAGGAAAAAGCAAAAAATTTCAGACTTGCACCTTGCAATGCGGAGAAATTACTGTTTGTGCATTTACAATATTCATTGATTTTTGCCATTGAAAAACATCATGTTATTCATATACCAGAAATGTTTGAAGCTACTGACTGAATGAAAGGAGCTGGCATCTCACTCTCTTTGAATCTTCTTTATCATGCTAAGAGGAGCAGGAAAAAGCAAAAAATTTCAGAATTGCACCTTGCAATGCGGAGAAATTACTGTTTGTGCATTTACAATATTCATTGATTTTTGCCATTGAAAAACGTCCAGAAATGATTGAAGCTACTGACTGAATGAAAGGAGCTGGCATCTCACTCTCTTTGAATCTTGTTTATCATGCTAAGAGGAGCAGGAAAAAGCAAAAAATTTCAGAATTGCACCTTGCAATGCGGAGAAATTACTGTTTGTGCATTTACAATATTCATTGATTTTTGCCATTGAAAAACGTCCAGAAATGATTGAAGCTACTGACTGAATGAAAGGAGCTGGCATCTCACTCTCTTTGAATCTTCTTTATCATGCTAAGAGGAGCAGGAAAAAGCAAAAAATTTCAGAATTGCACCTTGCAATGCGGAGAAATTACTGTTTGTGCATTTACAATATTCATTGATTTTTGCCATTGAAAAACATCATGTTATTCATATACCAGAAATGATTGAAGCTACTGACTGAATGAAAGGAGCTGGCATCTCACTCTCTTTGAATCTTCTTTATCATGCTAAGAGGAGCAGGAAAAAGCAAAAAATTTCAGAATTGCACCTTGCAATGCGGAGAAATTACTGTTTGTGCATTTACAATATTCATTGATTTTTGCCATTGAAAAACGTCCAGAAATGATTGAAGCTACTGACTGAATGAAAGGAACTGGCATCTCACTCTCTTTGAATCTTCTTTATCATGCTAAGAGGAGCAGGAAAAAGCAAAAAATTTCAGAATTGCACCTTGCAATGCGGAGAAATTACTGTTTGTGCATTTACAATATTCATTGATTTTTGCCATTGAAAAACATCATGTTATTCATATACCAGAAATGATTGAAGCTACTGACTGAATGAAAGGAGCTGGCATCTCACTCTCTTTGAATCTTCTTTATCATGCTAAGAGGAGCAGGAAAAAGCAAAAAATTTCAGAATTGCACCTTGCAATGCGGAGAAATTACTGTTTGTGCATTTACAATATTCATTGATTTTTGCCATTGAAAAACGTCCAGAAATGATTGAAGCTACTGACTGAATGAAAGGAACTGGCATCTCACTCTCTTTGAATCTTCTTTATCATGCTAAGAGGAGCAGGAAAAAGCAAAAAATTTCAGAATTGCACCTTGCAATGCGGAGAAATTACTGTTTGTGCATTTACAAAATTCATTGATTTTTGCCATTGAAAAACATCATGTTATTCATATACCAGAAATGTTTGAAGCTACTGACTGAATGAAAGGAGCTGACATCTCACTCTCTTTGAATCTTCTTTATCATGCTAAGAGGAGCAGGAAAAAGCAAAAAATTTCAGAATTGCACCTTGCAATGCGGAGAAATTACTGTTTGTGCATTTACAATATTCATTGATTTTTGCCATTGAAAAACGTCCAGAAATGATTGAAGCTACTGACTGAATGAAAGGAGCTGGCATCTCACTCTCTTTGAATCTTCTTTATCATGCTAAGAGGAGCAGGAAAAAGCAAAAAATTTCAGAATTGCACCTTGCAATGCGGAGAAATTACTGTTTGTGCATTTACAATATTCATTGATTTTTGCCATTGAAAAACATCATGTTATTCATATACCAGAAATGATTGAAGCTACTGACTGAATGAAAGGAGCTGGCATCTCACTCTCTTTGAATCTTCTTTATCATGCTAAGAGGAGCAGGAAAAAGCAAAAAATTTCAGAATTGCACCTTGCAATGTGGAGAAATTACTGTTTGTGCATTTACAATATTCATTGATTTTTACCATTGAAAAACGTCCAGAAATGATTGAAGCTACTGACTGAATGAAAGTAGCTGGCATCTCACTCTCTTTGAATCTTCTTTATCATGCTAAGAGGAGCAGGAAAAAGCAAAAAATTTCAGACTTGCACCTTGCAATGCGGAGAAATTACTGTTTGTGCATTTACAATATTCATTGATTTTTGCCATTGAAAAACATCATGTTATTCATATACCAGAAATGTTTGAAGCTACTGACTGAATGAAAGGAGCTGGCATCTCACTCTCTTTGAATCTTCTTTATCATGCTAAGAGGAGCAGGAAAAAGCAAAAAATTTCAGAATTGCACCTTGCAATGCGGAGAAATTACTGTTTGTGCATTTACAATATTCATTGATTTTTGCCATTGAAAAACGTCCAGAAATGATTGAAGCTACTGACTGAATGAAAGGAGCTGGCATCTCACTCTCTTTGAATCTTGTTTATCATGCTAAGAGGAGCAGGAAAAAGCAAAAAATTTCAGAATTGCACCTTGCAATGCGGAGAAATTACTGTTTGTGCATTTACAATATTCATTGATTTTTGCCATTGAAAAACGTCCAGAAATGATTGAAGCTACTGACTGAATGAAAGGAGCTGGCATCTCACTCTCTTTGAATCTTCTTTATCATGCTAAGAGGAGCAGGAAAAAGCAAAAAAATTCAGAATTGCACCTTGCAATGCGGAGAAATCACTGTTTGTGCATTTACAATATTCATTGATTTTTGCCATTGAAAAACATCATGTTATTCATATACCAGAAATGATTGAAGCTACTGACTGAATGAAAGGAGCTGGCATCTCACTCTCTTTGAATCTTCTTTATCATGCTAAGAGGAGCAGGAAAAAGCAAAAAATTTCAGAATTGCACCTTGCAATGCGGAGAAATTACTGTTTGTGCATTTACAATATTCGTTGATTTTTGCCATTGAAAAACGTCCAGAAATGATTGAAGCTACTGACTGAATGAAAGGAACTGGCATCTCACTCTCTTTGAATCTTCTTTATCATGCTAAGAGGAGCAGGAAAAAGCAAAAAATTTCAGAATTGCACCTTGCAATGCGGAGAAATTACTGTTTGTGCATTTACAATATTCATTGATTTTTGCCATTGAAAAACATCATGTTATTCATATACCAGAAATGATTGAAGCTACTGACTGAATGAAAGGAGCTGGCATCTCACTCTCTTTGAATCTTCTTTATCATGCTAAGAGGAGCAGGAAAAAGCAAAAAATTTCAGAATTGCACCTTGCAATGCGGAGAAATTACTGTTTGTGCATTTACAATATTCATTGATTTTTGCCATTGAAAAACGTCCAGAAATGATTGAAGCTACTGACTGAATGAAAGGAACTGGCATCTCACTCTCTTTGAATCTTCTTTATCATGCTAAGAGGAGCAGGAAAAAGCAAAAAATTTCAGAATTGCACCTTGCAATGCGGAGAAATTACTGTTTGTGCATTTACAAAATTCATTGATTTTTGCCATTGAAAAACATCATGTTATTCATATACCAGAAATGTTTGAAGCTACTGACTGAATGAAAGGAGCTGACATCTCACTCTCTTTGAATCTTCTTTATCATGCTAAGAGGAGCAGGAAAAAGCAAAAAATTTCAGAATTGCACCTTGCAATGCGGAGAAATTACTGTTTGTGCATTTACAATATTCATTGATTTTTGCCATTGAAAAACGTCCAGAAATGATTGAAGCTACTGACTGAATGAAAGGAGCTGGCATCTCACTCTCTTTGAATCTTCTTTATCATGCTAAGAGGAGCAGGAAAAAGCAAAAAATTTCAGAATTGCACCTTGCAATGCGGAGAAATTACTGTTTGTGCATTTACAATATTCATTGATTTTTGCCATTGAAAAACATCATGTTATTCATATACCAGAAATGATTGAAGCTACTGACTGAATGAAAGGAGCTGGCATCTCACTCTCTTTGAATCTTCTTTATCATGCTAAGAGGAGCAGGAAAAAGCAAAAAATTTCAGAATTGCACCTTGCAATGTGGAGAAATTACTGTTTGTGCATTTACAATATTCATTGATTTTTACCATTGAAAAACGTCCAGAAATGATTGAAGCTACTGACTGAATGAAAGTAGCTGGCATCTCACTCTCTTTGAATCTTCTTTATCATGCTAAGAGGAGCAGGAAAAAGCAAAAAATTTCAGACTTGCACCTTGCAATGCGGAGAAATTACTGTTTGTGCATTTACAATATTCATTGATTTTTGCCATTGAAAAACATCATGTTATTCATATACCAGAAATGTTTGAAGCTACTGACTGAATGAAAGGAGCTGGCATCTCACTCTCTTTGAATCTTCTTTATCATGCTAAGAGGAGCAGGAAAAAGCAAAAAATTTCAGAATTGCACCTTGCAATGCGGAGAAATTACTGTTTGTGCATTTACAATATTCATTGATTTTTGCCATTGAAAAACGTCCAGAAATGATTGAAGCTACTGACTGAATGAAAGGAGCTGGCATCTCACTCTCTTTGAATCTTGTTTATCATGCTAAGAGGAGCAGGAAAAAGCAAAAAATTTCAGAATTGCACCTTGCAATGCGGAGAAATTACTGTTTGTGCATTTACAATATTCATTGATTTTTGCCATTGAAAAACGTCCAGAAATGATTGAAGCTACTGACTGAATGAAAGGAGCTGGCATCTCACTCTCTTTGAATCTTTATCATGCTAAGAGGAGCAGGAAAAAGCAAAAAAATTCAGAATTGCACCTTGCAATGCGGAGAAATCACTGTTTGTGCATTTACAATATTCATTGATTTTTGCCATTGAAAAACATCATGTTATTCATATACCAGAAATGATTGAAGCTACTGACTGAATGAAAGGAGCTGGCATCTCACTCTCTTTGAATCTTCTTTATCATGCTAAGAGGAGCAGGAAAAAGCAAAAAATTTCAGAATTGCACCTTGCAATGCGGAGAAATTACTGTTTGTGCATTTACAATATTCATTGATTTTTGCCATTGAAAAACGTCCAGAAATGATTGAAGCTACTGACTGAATGAAAGGAACTGGCATCTCACTCTCTTTGAATCTTCTTTATCATGCTAAGAGGAGCAGGAAAAAGCAAAAAATTTCAGAATTGCACCTTGCAATGCGGAGAAATTACTGTTTGTGCATTTACAAAATTCATTGATTTTTGCCATTGAAAAACATCATGTTATTCATATACCAGAAATGTTTGAAGCTACTGACTGAATGAAAGGAGCTGACATCTCACTCTCTTTGAATCTTCTTTATCATGCTAAGAGGAGCAGGAAAAAGCAAAAAATTTCAGAATTGCACCTTGCAATGCGGAGAAATTACTGTTTGTGCATTTACAATATTCATTGATTTTTGCCATTGAAAAACGTCCAGAAATGATTGAAGCTACTGACTGAATGAAAGGAGCTGGCATCTCACTCTCTTTGAATCTTCTTTATCATGGTAAGAGGAGCAGGAAAAAGCAAAAAATTTCAGAATTGCACCTTGCAATGCGGAGAAATTACTCTTTGTGCATTTACAATATTCATTGATTTTTGCCATTGAAAAACATCATGTTATTCATATACCAGAAATGTTTGAAGCTACTGACTGAATGAAAGGAGCTGGCATCTCACTCTCTTTGAATCTTCTTTATCATGCTAAGAGGAGCAGGAAAAAGCAAAAAATTTCAGAATTGCACCTTGCAATGCGGAGAAATTACTCTTTGTGCATTTACAATATTCATTGATTTTTGCCATTGAAAAACGTCCAGAAATGATTGAAGCTACTGACTGAATGAAAGGAGCTGGCATCTCACTCTCTTTGAATCTTCTTTATCATGCTAAGAGGAGCAGGAAAAAGCAAAAAATTTCAGAATTTCACCTTGCAATGCGGAGAAATTACTGTTTGTGCATTTACAATATTCATTGATTTTTGCCATTGAAAAACGTCCAGAAATGATTGAAGCTACTGACTGAATGAAAGGAGCTGGCATCTCACTCTCTTTGAATCTTCTTTATCATGCTAAGAGGAGCAGGAAAAAGCAAAAAATTTCAGAATTGCACCTTGCAATGCGGAGAAATTACTGTTTGTGCATTTACAATATTCATTGATTTTTGCCATTGAAAAACATCATGTTATTCATATACCAGAAATGTTTGAAGCTACTGACTGAATGAAAGGAGCTGGCATCTCACTCTCTTTGAATCTTCTTTATCATGCTAAGAGGAGCAGGAAAAAGCAAAAAATTTCAGAATTGCACCTTGCAATGCGGAGAAATTACTGTTTGTGCATTTACAATATTCATTGATTTTTGCCATTGAAAAACGTCCAGAAATGTTTGAAGCTACTGACTGAATGAAAGGAGCTGGCATCTCACTCTCTTTGAATCTTCTTTATCATGCTAAGAGGAGCAGGAAAAAGCAAAAAATTTCAGAATTGCACCTTGCAATGCGGAGAAATTACTGTTTGTGCATTTACAATATTCATTGATTTTTGCCATTGAAAAACATCATGTTATTCATATACCAGAAATGTTTGTAGCTACTGACTGAATGAAAGGAGCTGGCATCTCCCTCTCTTTGAATCTTCTTTATCATGCTAAGAGGAGCAGGAAAAAGCAAAAAATTTCAGAATTGCACCTTGCAATGCGGAGAAATTACTGTTTGTGCATTTACAATATTCATTGATTTTTGCCATTGAAAAACGTCCAGAAATGATTGAAGCTACTGACTGAATGAAAGGAGCTGGCATCTCACTCTCTTTGAATCTTCTTTATCATGCTAAGAGGAGCAGGAAAAAGCAAAAAATTTCAGAATTGCACCTTGCAATGCGGAGAAATTACTGTTTGTGCATTTACAATATTCATTGATTTTTGCCATTGAAAAACGTCCAGAAATGATTGAAGCTACTGACTGAATGAAAGGAGCTGGCATCTCACTCTCTTTGAATCTTCTTTATCATGCTAAGAGGAGCAGGAAAAAGCAAAAAATTTCAGAATTGCACCTTGCAATGCGGAGAAATTACTCTTTGTGCATTTACAATATTCATTGATTTTTGCCATTGAAAAACATCATGTTATTCATATACCAGAAATGTTTGAAGCTACTGACTGAATGAAAGGAGCTGGCATCTCACTCTCTTTGAATCTTCTTTATCATGCTAAGAGGAGCAGGAAAAAGCAAAAAATTTCAGAATTGCACCTTGCAATGCAGAGAAATTACTGTTTGTGCATTTACAATATTCATTGATTTTTGCCATTGAAAAACATCATGTTATTCATATACCAGAAATGTTTGAAGCTACTGACTGAATGAAAGGAGCTGGCATCTCACTCTCTTTGAATCTTCTTTATCATGCTAAGAGGAGCAGGAAAAAGCAAAAAATTTCAGAATTGCACCTTGCAATGTGGAGAAATTACTGTTTGTGCATTTACAATATTCATTGATTTTTACCATTGAAAAACGTCCAGAAATGATTGAAGCTACTGACTGAATGAAAGTAGCTGGCATCTCACTCTCTTTGAATCTTCTTTATCATGCTAAGAGGAGCAGGAAAAAGCAAAAAATTTCAGACTTGCACCTTGCAATGCGGAGAAATTACTGTTTGTGCATTTACAATATTCATTGATTTTTGCCATTGAAAAACATCATGTTATTCATATACCAGAAATGTTTGAAGCTACTGACTGAATGAAAGGAGCTGGCATCTCACTCTCTTTGAATCTTCTTTATCATGCTAAGAGGAGCAGGAAAAAGCAAAAAATTTCAGAATTGCACCTTGCAATGCGGAGAAATTACTGTTTGTGCATTTACAATATTCATTGATTTTTGCCATTGAAAAACGTCCAGAAATGATTGAAGGTACTGACTGAATGAAAGGAGCTGGCATCTCACTCTCTTTGAATCTTCTTTATCATGCTAAGAGGAGCAGGAAAAAGCAAAAAATTTCAGAATTGCACCTTGCAATGCGGAGAAATTACTGTTTGTGCATTTACAATATTCATTGATTTTTGCCATTGAAAAACGTCCAGAAATGATTGAAGCTACTGACTGAATGAAAGGAGCTGGCATCTCACTCTCTTTGAATCTTCTTTATCATGCTAAGAGGAGCAGGAAAAATCAAAAAATTTCAGAATTGCACCTTGCAATGCGGAGAAATTACTGTTTGTGCATTTACAATATTCAATGATTTTTGCCATTGAAAAACATGTTATTCATATACCAGAAATGTTTGAAGCTACTGACTGAATGAAAGGAGCTGGCACCTCACTCTCTTTGAATCTTCTTTATCATGCTAAGAGGAGCGGGAAAAAGCAAAAAATTTCAGAATTGCACCTTGCAATGCGGAGAAATTACTGTTTGTGCATTTACAATATTCATTGATTTTTGCCATTGAAAAACATCCAGAAATGATTGAAGGTACTGACTGAATGAAAGGAGCTGGCATCTCACTCTCTTTGAATCTTCTTTATCATGCTAAGAGGAGCAGGAAAAAGCAAAAAATTTCAGAATTGCACCTTGCAATGCGGAGAAATTACTGTTTGTGCATTTACAATATTCATTGATTTTTGCCATTGAAAAACGTCCAGAAATGATTGAAGCTACTGACTGAATGAAAGGAGCTGGCATCTCACTCTCTTTGAATCTTCTTTATCATGCTAAGAGGAGCAGGAAAAAGCAAAAAATTTCAGAATTGCACCTTGCAATGCGGAGAAATTACTGTTTGTGCATTTACAATATTCATTGATTTTTGCCATTGAAAAACGTCCAGAAATGATTGAAGCTACTGACTGAATGAAAGGAGCTGGCATCTCACTCTCTTTGAATCTTCTTTATCATGCTAAGAGGAGCAGGAAAAATCAAAAAATTTCAGAATTGCACCTTGCAATGCAGAGAAATTACTGTTTGTGCATTTACAATATTCATTGATTTTTGCCATTGAAAAACATCATGTTATTCATATACCAGAAATGTTTGAAGCTACTGACTGAATGAAAGGAGCTGGCATCTCACTCTCTTTGAATCTTCTTTATCATGCTAAGAGGAGCAGGAAAAAGCAAAAAATTTCAGAATTGCACCTTGCAATGTGGAGAAATTACTGTTTGTGCATTTACAATATTCATTGATTTTTACCATTGAAAAACGTCCAGAAATGATTGAAGCTACTGACTGAATGAAAGTAGCTGGCATCTCACTCTCTTTGAATCTTCTTTATCATGCTAAGAGGAGCAGGAAAAAGCAAAAAATTTCAGACTTGCACCTTGCAATGCGGAGAAATTACTGTTTGTGCATTTACAATATTCATTGATTTTGCCATTGAAAAACATCATGTTATTCATATACCAGAAATGTTTGAAGCTACTGACTGAATGAAAGGAGCTGGCATCTCACTCTCTTTGAATCTTCTTTATCATGCTAAGAGGAGCAGGAAAAAGCAAAAAATTTCAGAATTGCACCTTGCAATGCGGAGAAATTACTGTTTGTGCATTTACAATATTCATTGATTTTTGCCATTGAAAAACGTCCAGAAATGATTGAAGCTACTGACTGAATGAAAGGAGCTGGCATCTCACTCTCTTTGAATCTTGTTTATCATGCTAAGAGGAGCAGGAAAAAGCAAAAAATTTCAGAATTGCACCTTGCAATGCGGAGAAATTACTGTTTGTGCATTTACAATATTCATTGATTTTTGCCATTGAAAAACGTCCAGAAATGATTGAAGCTACTGACTGAATGAAAGGAGCTGGCATCTCACTCTCTTTGAATCTTCTTTATCATGCTAAGAGGAGCAGGAAAAAGCAAAAAATTTCAGAATTGCACCTTGCAATGCGGAGAAATTACTGTTTGTGCATTTACAATATTCATTGATTTTTGCCATTGAAAAACATCATGTTATTCATATACCAGAAATGATTGAAGCTACTGACTGAATGAAAGGAGCTGGCATCTCACTCTCTTTGAATCTTCTTTATCATGCTAAGAGGAGCAGGAAAAAGCAAAAAATTTCAGAATTGCACCTTGCAATGCGGAGAAATTACTGTTTGTGCATTTACAATATTCATTGATTTTTGCCATTGAAAAACGTCCAGAAATGATTGAAGCTACTGACTGAATGAAAGGAACTGGCATCTCACTCTCTTTGAATCTTCTTTATCATGCTAAGAGGAGCAGGAAAAAGCAAAAAATTTCAGAATTGCACCTTGCAATGCGGAGAAATTACTGTTTGTGCATTTACAATATTCATTGATTTTTGCCATTGAAAAACATCATGTTATTCATATACCAGAAATGATTGAAGCTACTGACTGAATGAAAGGAGCTGGCATCTCACTCTCTTTGAATCTTCTTTATCATGCTAAGAGGAGCAGGAAAAAGCAAAAAATTTCAGAATTGCACCTTGCAATGCGGAGAAATTACTGTTTGTGCATTTACAATATTCATTGATTTTTGCCATTGAAAAACGTCCAGAAATGATTGAAGCTACTGACTGAATGAAAGGAGCTGGCATCTCACTCTCTTTGAATCTTCTTTATCATGCTAAGAGGAGCAGGAAAAAGCAAAAAATTTCAGAATTGCACCTTGCAATGCGGAGAAATTACTGTTTGTGCATTTACAATATTCATTGATTTTTGCCATTGAAAAACATCATGTTATTCATATACCAGAAATGATTGAAGCTACTGACTGAATGAAAGGAGCTGGCATCTCACTCTCTTTGAATCTTCTTTATCATGCTAAGAGGAGCAGGAAAAAGCAAAAAATTTCAGAATTGCACCTTGCAATGTGGAGAAATTACTGTTTGTGCATTTACAATATTCATTGATTTTTACTATTGAAAAACGTCCAGAAATGATTGAAGCTACTGACTGAATGAAAGTAGCTGGCATCTCACTCTCTTTGAATCTTCTTTATCATGCTAAGAGGAGCAGGAAAAAGCAAAAAATTTCAGACTTGCACCTTGCAATGCGGAGAAATTACTGTTTGTGCATTTACAATATTCATTGATTTTTGCCATTGAAAAACATCATGTTATTCATATACCAGAAATGTTTGAAGCTACTGACTGAATGAAAGGAGCTGGCATCTCACTCTCTTTGAATCTTCTTTATCATGCTAAGAGGAGCAGGAAAAAGCAAAAAATTTCAGAATTGCACCTTGCAATGCGGAGAAATTACTGTTTGTGCATTTACAATATTCATTGATTTTTGCCATTGAAAAACGTCCAGAAATGATTGAAGCTACTGACTGAATGAAAGGAGCTGGCATCTCACTCTCTTTGAATCTTGTTTATCATGCTAAGAGGAGCAGGAAAAAGCAAAAAATTTCAGAATTGCACCTTGCAATGCGGAGAAATTACTGTTTGTGCATTTACAATATTCATTGATTTTTGCCATTGAAAAACGTCCAGAAATGATTGAAGCTACTGACTGAATGAAAGGAGCTGGCATCTCACTCTCTTTGAATCTTCTTTATCATGCTAAGAGGAGCAGGAAAAAGCAAAAAAATTCAGAATTGCACCTTGCAATGCGGAGAAATCACTGTTTGTGCATTTACAATATTCATTGATTTTTGCCATTGAAAAACATCATGTTATTCATATACCAGAAATGATTGAAGCTACTGACTGAATGAAAGGAGCTGGCATCTCACTCTCTTTGAATCTTCTTTATCATGCTAAGAGGAGCAGGAAAAAGCAAAAAATTTCAGAATTGCACCTTGCAATGCGGAGAAATTACTGTTTGTGCATTTACAATATTCATTGATTTTTGCCATTGAAAAACGTCCAGAAATGATTGAAGCTACTGACTGAATGAAAGGAACTGGCATCTCACTCTCTTTGAATCTTCTTTATCATGCTAAGAGGAGCAGGAAAAAGCAAAAAATTTCAGAATTGCACCTTGCAATGCGGAGAAATTACTGTTTGTGCATTTACAAAATTCATTGATTTTTGCCATTGAAAAACATCATGTTATTCATATACCAGAAATGTTTGAAGCTACTGACTGAATGAAAGGAGCTGACATCTCACTCTCTTTGAATCTTCTTTATCATGCTAAGAGGAGCAGGAAAAAGCAAAAAATTTCAGAATTGCACCTTGCAATGCGGAGAAATTACTGTTTGTGCATTTACAATATTCATTGATTTTTGCCATTGAAAAACGTCCAGAAATGATTGAAGCTACTGACTGAATGAAAGGAGCTGGCATCTCACTCTCTTTGAATCTTCTTTATCATGGTAAGAGGAGCAGGAAAAAGCAAAAAATTTCAGAATTGCACCTTGCAATGCGGAGAAATTACTCTTTGTGCATTTACAATATTCATTGATTTTTGCCATTGAAAAACATCATGTTATTCATATACCAGAAATGTTTGAAGCTACTGACTGAATGAAAGGAGCTGGCATCTCACTCTCTTTGAATCTTCTTTATCATGCTAAGAGGAGCAGGAAAAAGCAAAAAATTTCAGAATTGCACCTTGCAATGCGGAGAAATTACTCTTTGTGCATTTACAATATTCATTGATTTTTGCCATTGAAAAACGTCCAGAAATGATTGAAGCTACTGACTGAATGAAAGGAGCTGGCATCTCACTCTCTTTGAATCTTCTTTATCATGCTAAGAGGAGCAGGAAAAAGCAAAAAATTTCAGAATTGCACCTTGCAATGCGGAGAAATGACTGTTTGTGCATTTACAATATTCATTGATTTTTGCCATTGAAAAACATCCAGAAATGATTGAAGGTACTGACTGAATGAAAGGAGCTGGCATCTCACTCTCTTTGAATCTTCTTTATCATGCTAAGAGGAGCAGGAAAAAGCAAAAAATTTCAGAATTGCACCTTGCAATGCGGAGAAATTACTGTTTGTGCATTTACAATATTCATTGATTTTTGCCATTGAAAAACGTCCAGAAATGATTGAAGCTACTGACTGAATGAAAGGAGCTGGCATCTCACTCTCTTTGAATCTTCTTTATCATGCTAAGAGGAGCAGGAAAAAGCAAAAAATTTCAGAATTGCACCTTGCAATGCGGAGAAATTACTGTTTGTGCATTTACAATATTCATTGATTTTTGCCATTGAAAAACGTCCAGAAATGATTGAAGCTACTGACTGAATGAAAGGAGCTGGCATCTCACTCTCTTTGAATCTTCTTTATCATGCTAAGAGGAGCAGGAAAAAGCAAAAAATTTCAGAATTGCACCTTGCAATGCGGAGAAATTACTGTTTGTGCATTTACAATATTCATTGATTTTTGCCATTGAAAAACGTCCAGAAATGATTGAAGCTACTGACTGAATGAAAGGAGCTGGCATCTCACTCTCTTTGAATCTTCTTTATCATGCTAAGAGGAGCAGGAAAAATCAAAAAATTTCAGAATTGCACCTTGCAATGCAGAGAAATTACTGTTTGTGCATTTACAATATTCATTGATTTTTGCCATTGAAAAACATCATGTTATTCATATACCAGAAATGTTTGAAGCTACTGACTGAATGAAAGGAGCTGGCATCTCACTCTCTTTGAATCTTCTTTATCATGCTAAGAGGAGCAGGAAAAAGCAAAAAATTTCAGAATTGCACCTTGCAATGTGGAGAAATTACTGTTTGTGCATTTACAATATTCATTGATTTTTACCATTGAAAAACGTCCAGAAATGATTGAAGCTACTGACTGAATGAAAGTAGCTGGCATCTCACTCTCTTTGAATCTTCTTTATCATGCTAAGAGGAGCAGGAAAAAGCAAAAAATTTCAGACTTGCACCTTGCAATGCGGAGAAATTACTGTTTGTGCATTTACAATATTCATTGATTTTTGCCATTGAAAAACATCATGTTATTCATATACCAGAAATGTTTGAAGCTACTGACTGAATGAAAGGAGCTGGCATCTCACTCTCTTTGAATCTTCTTTATCATGCTAAGAGGAGCAGGAAAAAGCAAAAAATTTCAGAATTGCACCTTGCAATGCGGAGAAATTACTGTTTGTGCATTTACAATATTCATTGATTTTTGCCATTGAAAAACGTCCAGAAATGATTGAAGCTACTGACTGAATGAAAGGAGCTGGCATCTCACTCTCTTTGAATCTTGTTTATCATGCTAAGAGGAGCAGGAAAAAGCAAAAAATTTCAGAATTGCACCTTGCAATGCGGAGAAATTACTGTTTGTGCATTTACAATATTCATTGATTTTTGCCATTGAAAAACGTCCAGAAATGATTGAAGCTACTGACTGAATGAAAGGTGCTGGCATCTCACTCTCTTTGAATCTTCTTTATCATGCTAAGAGGAGCAGGAAAAAGCAAAAAATTTCAGAATTGCACCTTGCAATGCGGAGAAATTACTGTTTGTGCATTTACAATATTCATTGATTTTTGCCATTGAAAAACATCATGTTATTCATATACCAGAAATGATTGAAGCTACTGACTGAATGAAAGGAGCTGGCATCTCACTCTCTTTGAATCTTCTTTATCATGCTAAGAGGAGCAGGAAAAAGCAAAAAATTTCAGAATTGCACCTTGCAATGCGGAGAAATTACTGTTTGTGCATTTACAATATTCATTGATTTTTGCCATTGAAAAACGTCCAGAAATGATTGAAGCTACTGACTGAATGAAAGGAACTGGCATCTCACTCTCTTTGAATCTTCTTTATCATGCTAAGAGGAGCAGGAAAAAGCAAAAAATTTCAGAATTGCACCTTGCAATGCGGAGAAATTACTGTTTGTGCATTTACAAAATTCATTGATTTTTGCAATTGAAAAACATCATGTTATTCATATACCAGAAATGTTTGAAGCTACTGACTGAATGAAAGGAGCTGACATCTCACTCTCTTTGAATCTTCTTTATCATGCTAAGAGGAGCAGGAAAAAGCAAAAAATTTCAGAATTGCACCTTGCAATGCGGAGAAATTACTGTTTGTGCATTTACAATATTCATTGATTTTTGCCATTGAAAAACGTCCAGAAATGATTGAAGCTACTGACTGAATGAAAGGAGCTGGCATCTCACTCTCTTTGAATCTTCTTTATCATGCTAAGAGGAGCAGGAAAAAGCAAAAAATTTCAGAATTGCACCTTGCAATGCGGAGAAATTACTGTTTGTGCATTTACAATATTCATTGATTTTTGCCATTGAAAAACATCATGTTATTCATATACCAGAAATGATTGAAGCTACTGACTGAATGAAAGGAGCTGGCATCTCACTCTCTTTGAATCTTCTTTATCATGCTAAGAGGAGCAGGAAAAAGCAAAAAATTTCAGAATTGCACCTTGCAATGTGGAGAAATTACTGTTTGTGCATTTACAATATTCATTGATTTTTACCATTGAAAAACGTCCAGAAATGATTGAAGCTACTGACTGAATGAAAGTAGCTGGCATCTCACTCTCTTTGAATCTTCTTTATCATGCTAAGAGGAGCAGGAAAAAGCAAAAAATTTCAGACTTGCACCTTGCAATGCGGAGAAATTACTGTTTGTGCATTTACAATATTCATTGATTTTTGCCATTGAAAAACATCATGTTATTCATATACCAGAAATGTTTGAAGCTACTGACTGAATGAAAGGAGCTGGCATCTCACTCTCTTTGAATCTTCTTTATCATGCTAAGAGGAGCAGGAAAAAGCAAAAAATTTCAGAATTGCACCTTGCAATGCGGAGAAATTACTGTTTGTGCATTTACAATATTCATTGATTTTTGCCATTGAAAAACGTCCAGAAATGATTGAAGCTACTGACTGAATGAAAGGAGCTGGCATCTCACTCTCTTTGAATCTTGTTTATCATGCTAAGAGGAGCAGGAAAAAGCAAAAAATTTCAGAATTGCACCTTGCAATGCGGAGAAATTACTGTTTGTGCATTTACAATATTCATTGATTTTTGCCATTGAAAAACGTCCAGAAATGATTGAAGCTACTGACTGAATGAAAGGAGCTGGCATCTCACTCTCTTTGAATCTTGTTTATCATGCTAAGAGGAGCAGGAAAAAGCAAAAAATTTCAGAATTGCACCTTGCAATGCGGAGAAATTACTGTTTGTGCATTTACAATATTCATTGATTTTTGCCATTGAAAAACGTCCAGAAATGATTGAAGCTACTGACTGAATGAAAGGAGCTGGCATCTCACTCTCTTTGAATCTTCTTTATCATGCTAAGAGGAGCAGGAAAAAGCAAAAAAATTCAGAATTGCACCTTGCAATGCGGAGAAATCACTGTTTGTGCATTTACAATATTCATTGATTTTTGCCATTGAAAAACATCATGTTATTCATATACCAGAAATGATTGAAGCTACTGACTGAATGAAAGGAGCTGGCATCTCACTCTCTTTGAATCTTCTTTATCATGCTAAGAGGAGCAGGAAAAAGCAAAAAATTTCAGAATTGCACCTTGCAATGCGGAGAAATTACTGTTTGTGCATTTACAATATTCATTGATTTTTGCCATTGAAAAACGTCCAGAAATGATTGAAGCTACTGACTGAATGAAAGGAACTGGCATCTCACTCTCTTTGAATCTTCTTTATCATGCTAAGAGGAGCAGGAAAAAGCAAAAAATTTCAGAATTGCACCTTGCAATGCGGAGAAATTACTGTTTGTGCATTTACAAAATTCATTGATTTTTGCCATTGAAAAACATCATGTTATTCATATACCAGAAATGTTTGAAGCTACTGACTGAATGAAAGGAGCTGACATCTCACTCTCTTTGAATCTTCTTTATCATGCTAAGAGGAGCAGGAAAAAGCAAAAAATTTCAGAATTGCACCTTGCAATGCGGAGAAATTACTGTTTGTGCATTTACAATATTCATTGATTTTTGCCATTGAAAAACGTCCAGAAATGATTGAAGCTACTGACTGAATGAAAGGAGCTGGCATCTCACTCTCTTTGAATCTTCTTTATCATGGTAAGAGGAGCAGGAAAAAGCAAAAAATTTCAGAATTGCACCTTGCAATGCGGAGAAATTACTCTTTGTGCATTTACAATATTCATTGATTTTTGCCATTGAAAAACATCATGTTATTCATATACCAGAAATGTTTGAAGCTACTGACTGAATGAAAGGAGCTGGCATCTCACTCTCTTTGAATCTTCTTTATCATGCTAAGAGGAGCAGGAAAAAGCAAAAAATTTCAGAATTGCACCTTGCAATGCGGAGAAATTACTCTTTGTGGATTTACAATATTCATTGATTTTTGCCATTGAAAAACGTCCAGAAATGATTGAAGCTACTGACTGAATGAAAGGAGCTGGCATCTCACTCTCTTTGAATCTTCTTTATCATGCTAAGAGGAGCAGGAAAAAGCAAAAAATTTCAGAATTGCACCTTGCAATGCGGAGAAATTACTGTTTGTGCATTTACAATATTCATTGATTTTTGCCATTGAAAAACGTCCAGAAATGATTGAAGCTACTGACTGAATGAAAGGAGCTGGCATCTCACTCTCTTTGAATCTTCTTTATCATGCTAAGAGGAGCAGGAAAAAGCAAAAAATTTCAGAATTGCACCTTGCAATGCGGAGAAATTACTGTTTGTGCATTTACAATATTCATTGATTTTTGCCATTGAAAAACATCATGTTATTCATATACCAGAAATGTTTGAAGCTACTGACTGAATGAAAGGAGCTGGCATCTCACTCTCTTTGAATCTTCTTTATCATGCTAAGAGGAGCAGGAAAAAGCAAAAAATTTCAGAATTGCACCTTGCAATGCGGAGAAATTACTGTTTGTGCATTTACAATATTCATTGATTTTTGCCATTGAAAAACATCATGTTATTCATATACCAGAAATGTTTGTAGCTACTGACTGAATGAAAGGAGCTGGCATCTCACTCTCTTTGAATCTTCTTTATCATGCTAAGAGGAGCAGGAAAAAGCAAAAAATTTCAGAATTGCACCTTGCAATGCGGAGAAATTACTGTTTGTGCATTTACAATATTCATTGATTTTTGCCATTGAAAAACGTCCAGAAATGATTGAAGCTACTGACTGAATGAAAGGAGCTGGCATCTCACTCTCTTTGAATCTTCTTTATCATGCTAAGAGGAGCAGGAAAAAGCAAAAAATTTCAGAATTGCACCTTGCAATGCGGAGAAATTACTGTTTGTGCATTTACAATATTCATTGATTTTTGCCATTGAAAAACGTCCAGAAATGATTGAAGCTACTGACTGAATGAAAGGAGCTGGCATCTCACTCTCTTTGAATCTTCTTTATCATGCTAAGAGGAGCAGGAAAAAGCAAAAAATTTCAGAATTGCACCTTGCAATGCGGAGAAATTACTCTTTGTGCATTTACAATATTCATTGATTTTTGCCATTGAAAAACATCATGTTATTCATATACCAGAAATGTTTGAAGCTACTGACTGAATGAAAGGAGCTGGCATCTCACTCTCTTTGAATCTTCTTTATCATGCTAAGAGGAGCAGGAAAAAGCAAAAAATTTCAGAATTGCACCTTGCAATGCGGAGAAATTACTGTTTGTGCATTTACAATATTCATTGATTTTTGCCATTGAAAAACATCATGTTATTCATATACCAGAAATGTTTGAAGCTACTGACTGAATGAAAGGAGCTGGCATCTCACTCTCTTTGAATCTTCTTTATCATGCTAAGAGGAGCAGGAAAAAGCAAAAAATTTCAGAATTGCACCTTGCAATGTGGAGAAATTACTGTTTGTGCATTTACAATATTCATTGATTTTTACCATTGAAAAACGTCCAGAAATGATTGAAGCTACTGACTGAATGAAAGTAGCTGGCATCTCACTCTCTTTGAATCTTCTTTATCATGCTAAGAGGAGCAGGAAAAAGCAAAAAATTTCAGACTTGCACCTTGCAATGCGGAGAAATTACTGTTTGTGCATTTACAATATTCATTGATTTTTGCCATTGAAAAACATCATGTTATTCATATACCAGAAATGTTTGAAGCTACTGACTGAATGAAAGGAGCTGGCATCTCACTCTCTTTGAATCTTCTTTATCATGCTAAGAGGAGCAGGAAAAAGCAAAAAATTTCAGAATTGCACCTTGCAATGTGGAGAAATTACTGTTTGTGCATTTACAATATTCATTGATTTTTACCATTGAAAAACGTCCAGAAATGATTGAAGCTACTGACTGAATGAAAGTAGCTGGCATCTCACTCTCTTTGAATCTTCTTTATCATGCTAAGAGGAGCAGGAAAAAGCAAAAAATTTCAGACTTGCACCTTGCAATGCGGAGAAATTACTGTTTGTGCATTTACAATATTCATTGATTTTTGCCATTGAAAAACATCATGTTATTCATATACCAGAAATGTTTGAAGCTACTGACTGAATGAAAGGAGCTGGCATCTCACTCTCTTTGAATCTTCTTTATCATGCTAAGAGGAGCAGGAAAAAGCAAAAAATTTCAGAATTGCACCTTGCAATGCGGAGAAATTACTGTTTGTGCATTTACAATATTCATTGATTTTTGCCATTGAAAAACGTCCAGAAATGATTGAAGCTACTGACTGAATGAAAGGAGCTGGCATCTCACTCTCTTTGAATCTTGTTTATCATGCTAAGAGGAGCAGGAAAAAGCAAAAAATTTCAGAATTGCACCTTGCAATGCGGAGAAATTACTGTTTGTGCATTTACAATATTCATTGATTTTTGCCATTGAAAAACGTCCAGAAATGATTGAAGCTACTGACTGAATGAAAGGAGCTGGCATCTCACTCTCTTTGAATCTTCTTTATCATGCTAAGAGGAGCAGGAAAAAGCAAAAAATTTCAGAATTGCACCTTGCAATGCGGAGAAATTACTGTTTGTGCATTTACAATATTCATTGATTTTTGCCATTGAAAAACATCATGTTATTCATATACCAGAAATGATTGAAGCTACTGACTGAATGAAAGGAGCTGGCATCTCACTCTCTTTGAATCTTCTTTATCATGCTAAGAGGAGCAGGAAAAAGCAAAAAATTTCAGAATTGCACCTTGCAATGCGGAGAAATTACTGTTTGTGCATTTACAATATTCATTGATTTTTGCCATTGAAAAACGTCCAGAAATGATTGAAGCTACTGACTGAATGAAAGGAACTGGCATCTCACTCTCTTTGAATCTTCTTTATCATGCTAAGAGGAGCAGGAAAAAGCAAAAAATTTCAGAATTGCACCTTGCAATGCGGAGAAATTACTGTTTGTGCATTTACAATATTCATTGATTTTTGCCATTGAAAAACATCATGTTATTCATATACCAGAAATGATTGAAGCTACTGACTGAATGAAAGGAGCTGGCATCTCACTCTCTTTGAATCTTCTTTATCATGCTAAGAGGAGCAGGAAAAAGCAAAAAATTTCAGAATTGCACCTTGCAATGCGGAGAAATTACTGTTTGTGCATTTACAATATTCATTGATTTTTGCCATTGAAAAACGTCCAGAAATGATTGAAGCTACTGACTGAATGAAAGGAACTGGCATCTCACTCTCTTTGAATCTTCTTTATCATGCTAAGAGGAGCAGGAAAAAGCAAAAAATTTCAGAATTGCACCTTGCAATGCGGAGAAATTACTGTTTGTGCATTTACAAAATTCATTGATTTTTGCCATTGAAAAACATCATGTTATTCATATACCAGAAATGTTTGAAGCTACTGACTGAATGAAAGGAGCTGACATCTCACTCTCTTTGAATCTTCTTTATCATGCTAAGAGGAGCAGGAAAAAGCAAAAAATTTCAGAATTGCACCTTGCAATGCGGAGAAATTACTGTTTGTGCATTTACAATATTCATTGATTTTTGCCATTGAAAAACGTCCAGAAATGATTGAAGCTACTGACTGAATGAAAGGAGCTGGCATCTCACTCTCTTTGAATCTTCTTTATCATGCTAAGAGGAGCAGGAAAAAGCAAAAAATTTCAGAATTGCACCTTGCAATGCGGAGAAATTACTGTTTGTGCATTTACAATATTCATTGATTTTTGCCATTGAAAAACATCATGTTATTCATATACCAGAAATGATTGAAGCTACTGACTGAATGAAAGGAGCTGGCATCTCACTCTCTTTGAATCTTCTTTATCATGCTAAGAGGAGCAGGAAAAAGCAAAAAATTTCAGAATTGCACCTTGCAATGTGGAGAAATTACTGTTTGTGCATTTACAATATTCATTGATTTTTACCATTGAAAAACGTCCAGAAATGATTGAAGCTACTGACTGAATGAAAGTAGCTGGCATCTCACTCTCTTTGAATCTTCTTTATCATGCTAAGAGGAGCAGGAAAAAGCAAAAAATTTCAGACTTGCACCTTGCAATGCGGAGAAATTACTGTTTGTGCATTTACAATATTCATTGATTTTTGCCATTGAAAAACATGTTATTCATATACCAGAAATGTTTGAAGCTACTGACTGAATGAAAGGAGCTGGCATCTCACTCTCTTTGAATCTTCTTTATCATGCTAAGAGGAGCAGGAAAAAGCAAAAAATTTCAGAATTGCACCTTGCAATGCGGAGAAATTACTGTTTGTGCATTTACAATATTCATTGATTTTTGCCATTGAAAAACGTCCAGAAATGATTGAAGCTACTGACTGAATGAAAGGAGCTGGCATCTCACTCTCTTTGAATCTTGTTTATCATGCTAAGAGGAGCAGGAAAAAGCAAAAAATTTCAGAATTGCACCTTGCAATGCGGAGAAATTACTGTTTGTGCATTTACAATATTCATTGATTTTTGCCATTGAAAAACGTCCAGAAATGATTGAAGCTACTGACTGAATGAAAGGAGCTGGCATCTCACTCTCTTTGAATCTTCTTTATCATGCTAAGAGGAGCAGGAAAAAGCAAAAAAATTCAGAATTGCACCTTGCAATGCGGAGAAATCACTGTTTGTGCATTTACAATATTCATTGATTTTTGCCATTGAAAAACATCATGTTATTCATATACCAGAAATGATTGAAGCTACTGACTGAATGAAAGGAGCTGGCATCTCACTCTCTTTGAATCTTCTTTATCATGCTAAGAGGAGCAGGAAAAAGCAAAAAATTTCAGAATTGCACCTTGCAATGCGGAGAAATTACTGTTTGTGCATTTACAATATTCATTGATTTTTGCCATTGAAAAACGTCCAGAAATGATTGAAGCTACTGACTGAATGAAAGGAACTGGCATCTCACTCTCTTTGAATCTTCTTTATCATGCTAAGAGGAGCAGGAAAAAGCAAAAAATTTCAGAATTGCACCTTGCAATGCGGAGAAATTACTGTTTGTGCATTTACAAAATTCATTGATTTTTGCCATTGAAAAACATCATGTTATTCATATACCAGAAATGTTTGAAGCTACTGACTGAATGAAAGGAGCTGACATCTCACTCTCTTTGAATCTTCTTTATCATGCTAAGAGGAGCAGGAAAAAGCAAAAAATTTCAGAATTGCACCTTGCAATGCGGAGAAATTACTGTTTGTGCATTTACAATATTCATTGATTTTTGCCATTGAAAAACGTCCAGAAATGATTGAAGCTACTGACTGAATGAAAGGAGCTGGCATCTCACTCTCTTTGAATCTTCTTTATCATGGTAAGAGGAGCAGGAAAAAGCAAAAAATTTCAGAATTGCACCTTGCAATGCGGAGAAATTACTCTTTGTGCATTTACAATATTCATTGATTTTTGCCATTGAAAAACATCATGTTATTCATATACCAGAAATGTTTGAAGCTACTGACTGAATGAAAGGAGCTGGCATCTCACTCTCTTTGAATCTTCTTTATCATGCTAAGAGGAGCAGGAAAAAGCAAAAAATTTCAGAATTGCACCTTGCAATGTGGAGAAATTACTCTTTGTGCATTTACAATATTCATTGATTTTTGCCATTGAAAAACGTCCAGAAATGATTGAAGCTACTGACTGAATGAAAGGAGCTGGCATCTCACTCTCTTTGAATCTTCTTTATCATGCTAAGAGGAGCAGGAAAAAGCAAAAAATTTCAGAATTGCACCTTGCAATGCGGAGAAATTACTGTTTGTGCATTTACAATATTCATTGATTTTTGCCATTGAAAAACGTCCAGAAATGATTGAAGCTACTGACTGAATGAAAGGAGCTGGCATCTCACTCTCTTTGAATCTTCTTTATCATGCTAAGAGGAGCAGGAAAAAGCAAAAAATTTCAGAATTGCACCTTGCAATGCGGAGAAATTACTGTTTGTGCATTTACAATATTCATTGATTTTTGCCATTGAAAAACATCATGTTATTCATATACCAGAAATGTTTGAAGCTACTGACTGAATGAAAGGAGCTGGCATCTCACTCTCTTTGAATCTTCTTTATCATGCTAAGAGGAGCAGGAAAAAGCAAAAAATTTCAGAATTGCACCTTGCAATGCGGAGAAATTACTGTTTGTGCATTTACAATATTCATTGATTTTTGCCATTGAAAAACGTCCAGAAATGTTTGAAGCTACTGACTGAATGAAAGGAGCTGGCATCTCACTCTCTTTGAATCTTCTTTATCATGCTAAGAGGAGCAGGAAAAAGCAAAAAATTTCAGAATTGCACCTTGCAATGCGGAGAAATTACTGTTTGTGCATTTACAATATTCATTGATTTTTGCCATTGAAAAACATCATGTTATTCATATACCAGAAATGTTTGTAGCTACTGACTGAATGAAAGGAGCTGGCATCTCACTCTCTTTGAATCTTCTTTATCATGCTAAGAGGAGCAGGAAAAAGCAAAAAATTTCAGAATTGCACCTTGCAATGCGGAGAAATTACTGTTTGTGCATTTACAATATTCATTGATTTTTGCCATTGAAAAACGTCCAGAAATGATTGAAGCTACTGACTGAATGAAAGGAGCTGGCATCTCACTCTCTTTGAATCTTCTTTATCATGCTAAGAGGAGCAGGAAAAAGCAAAAAATTTCAGAATTGCACCTTGCAATGCGGAGAAATTACTGTTTGTGCATTTACAATATTCATTGATTTTTGCCATTGAAAAACGTCCAGAAATGATTGAAGCTACTGACTGAATGAAAGGAGCTGGCATCTCACTCTCTTTGAATCTTCTTTATCATGCTAAGAGGAGCAGGAAAAAGCAAAAAATTTCAGAATTGCACCTTGCAATGCGGAGAAATTACTCTTTGTGCATTTACAATATTCATTGATTTTTGCCATTGAAAAACGTCCAGAAATGATTGAAGCTACTGACTGAATGAAAGGAGCTGGCATCTCACTCTCTTTGAATCTTCTTTATCATGCTAAGAGGAGCAGGAAAAAGCAAAAAATTTCAGAATTGCACCTTGCAATGCGGAGAAATTACTGTTTGTGCATTTACAATATTCATTGATTTTTGCCATTGAAAAACATCATGTTATTCATATACCAGAAATGTTTGAAGCTACTGACTGAATGAAAGGAGCTGGCATCTCACTCTCTTTGAATCTTCTTTATCATGCTAAGAGGAGCAGGAAAAAGCAAAAAATTTCAGAATTGCACCTTGCAATGCGGAGAAATTACTGTTTGTGCATTTACAATATTCATTGATTTTTGCCATTGAAAAACGTCCAGAAATGTTTGAAGCTACTGACTGAATGAAAGGAGCTGGCATCTCACTCTCTTTGAATCTTCTTTATCATGCTAAGAGGAGCAGGAAAAAGCAAAAAATTTCAGAATTGCACCTTGCAATGCGGAGAAATTACTGTTTGTGCATTTACAATATTCATTGATTTTTGCCATTGAAAAACATCATGTTATTCATATACCAGAAATGTTTGTAGCTACTGACTGAATGAAAGGAGCTGGCATCTCACTCTCTTTGAATCTTCTTTATCATGCTAAGAGGAGCAGGAAAAAGCAAAAAATTTCAGAATTGCACCTTGCAATGCGGAGAAATTACTGTTTGTGCATTTACAATATTCATTGATTTTTGCCATTGAAAAACATCCAGAAATGATTGAAGCTACTGACTGAATGAAAGGAGCTGGCATCTCACTCTCTTTGAATCTTCTTTATCATGCTAAGAGGAGCAGGAAAAAGCAAAAAATTTCAGAATTGCACCTTGCAATGCGGAGAAATTACTGTTTGTGCATTTACAATATTCATTGATTTTTGCCATTGAAAAACGTCCAGAAATGATTGAAGCTACTGACTGAATGAAAGGAGCTGGCATCTCACTCTCTTTGAATCTTCTTTATCATGCTAAGAGGAGCAGGAAAAAGCAAAAAATTTCAGAATTGCACCTTGCAATGCGGAGAAATTACTCTTTGTGCATTTACAATATTCATTGATTTTTGCCATTGAAAAACATCATGTTATTCATATACCAGAAATGTTTGAAGCTACTGACTGAATGAAAGGAGCTGGCATCTCACTCTCTTTGAATCTTCTTTATCATGCTAAGAGGAGCAGGAAAAAGCAAAAAATTTCAGAATTGCACCTTGCAATGCGGAGAAATTACTGTTTGTGCATTTACAATATTCATTGATTTTTGCCATTGAAAAACATCATGTTATTCATATACCAGAAATGTTTGAAGCTACTGACTGAATGAAAGGAGCTGGCATCTCACTCTCTTTGAATCTTCTTTATCATGCTAAGAGGAGCAGGAGAAAGCAAAAAATTTCAGAATTGCACCTTGCAATGCGGAGAAATTACTGTTTGTGCATTTACAATATTCATTGATTTTTGCCATTGAAAAACGTCCAGAAATGTTTGAAGCTACTGACTGAATGAAAGGAGCTGGCATCTCACTCTCTTTGAATCTTCTTTATCATGCTAAGAGGAGCAGGAAAAAGCAAAAAATTTCAGAATTGCACCTTGCAATGCGGAGAAATTACTGTTTGTGCATTTACAATATTCATTGATTTTTGCTATTGAAAAACATCATGTTATTCATATACCAGAAATGTTTGTAGCTACTGACTGAATGAAAGGAGCTGGCATCTCACTCTCTTTGAATCTTCTTTATCATGCTAAGAGGAGCAGGAAAAAGCAAAAAATTTCAGAATTGCACCTTGCAATGCGGAGAAATTACTGTTTGTGCATTTACAATATTCATTGATTTTTGCCATTGAAAAACGTCCAGAAATGATTGAAGCTACTGACTGAATGAAAGGAGCTGGCATCTCACTCTCTTTGAATCTTCTTTATCATGCTAAGAGGAGCAGGAAAAAGCAAAAAATTTCAGAATTGCACCTTGCAATGCGGAGAAATTACTGTTTGTGCATTTACAATATTCATTGATTTTTGCCATTGAAAAACGTCCAGAAATGATTGAAGCTACTGACTGAATGAAAGGAGCTGGCATCTCACTCTCTTTGAATCTTCTTTATCATGCTAAGAGGAGCAGGAAAAAGCAAAAAATTTCAGAATTGCACCTTGCAATGCGGAGAAATTACTCTTTGTGCATTTACAATATTCATTGATTTTTGCTATTGAAAAACATCATGTTATTCATATACCAGAAATGTTTGAAGCTACTGACTGAATGAAAGGAGCTGGCATCTCACTCTCTTTGAATCTTCTTTATCATGCTAAGAGGAGCAGGAAAAAGCAAAAAATTTCAGAATTGCACCTTGCAATGCGGAGAAATTACTGTTTGTGCATTTACAATATTCATTGATTTTTGCCATTGAAAAACATCATGTTATTCATATACCAGAAATGTTTGAAGCTACTGACTGAATGAAAGGAGCTGGCATCTCACTCTCTTTGAATCTTCTTTATCATGCTAAGAGGAGCAGGAAAAAGCAAAAAATTTCAGAATTGCACCTTGCAATGTGGAGAAATTACTGTTTGTGCATTTACAATATTCATTGATTTTTACCATTGAAAAACGTCCAGAAATGATTGAAGCTACTGACTGAATGAAAGTAGCTGGCATCTCACTCTCTTTGAATCTTCTTTATCATGCTAAGAGGAGCAGGAAAAAGCAAAAAATTTCAGACTTGCACCTTGCAATGCGGAGAAATTACTGTTTGTGCATTTACAATATTCATTGATTTTTGCCATTGAAAAACATCATGTTATTCATATACCAGAAATGTTTGAAGCTACTGACTGAATGAAAGGAGCTGGCATCTCACTCTCTTTGAATCTTCTTTATCATGCTAAGAGGAGCAGGAAAAAGCAAAAAATTTCAGAATTGCACCTTGCAATGCGGAGAAATTACTGTTTGTGCATTTACAATATTCATTGATTTTTGCCATTGAAAAACGTCCAGAAATGATTGAAGCTACTGACTGAATGAAAGGAGCTGGCATCTCACTCTCTTTGAATCTTCTTTATCATGCTAAGAGGAGCAGGAAAAAGCAAAAAATTTCAGAATTGCACCTTGCAATGCGGAGAAATTACTGTTTGTGCATTTACAATATTCATTGATTTTTGCCATTGAAAAACGTCCAGAAATGATTGAAGCTACTGACTGAATGAAAGGAGCTGGCATCTCACTCTCTTTGAATCTTCTTTATCATGCTAAGAGGAGCAGGAAAAATCAAAAAATTTCAGAATTGCACCTTGCAATGCGGAGAAATTACTGTTTGTGCATTTACAATATTCAATGATTTTTGCCATTGAAAAACATGTTATTCATATACCAGAAATGTTTGAAGCTACTGACTGAATGAAAGGAGCTGGCACCTCACTCTCTTTGAATCTTCTTTATCATGCTAAGAGGAGCGGGAAAAAGCAAAAAATTTCAGAATTGCACCTTGCAATGCGGAGAAATTACTGTTTGTGCATTTACAATATTCATTGATTTTTGCCATTGAAAAACATCCAGAAATGATTGAAGGTACTGACTGAATGAAAGGAGCTGGCATCTCACTCTCTTTGAATCTTCTTTATCATGCTAAGAGGAGCAGGAAAAAGCAAAAAATTTCAGAATTGCACCTTGCAATGCGGAGAAATTACTGTTTGTGCATTTACAATATTCATTGATTTTTGCCATTGAAAAACGTCCAGAAATGATTGAAGCTACTGACTGAATGAAAGGAGCTGGCATCTCACTCTCTTTGAATCTTCTTTATCATGCTAAGAGGAGCAGGAAAAAGCAAAAAATTTCAGAATTGCACCTTGCAATGCGGAGAAATTACTGTTTGTGCATTTACAATATTCATTGATTTTTGCCATTGAAAAACGTCCAGAAATGATTGAAGCTACTGACTGAATGAAAGGAGCTGGCATCTCACTCTCTTTGAATCTTCTTTATCATGCTAAGAGGAGCAGGAAAAATCAAAAAATTTCAGAATTGCACCTTGCAATGCAGAGAAATTACTGTTTGTGCATTTACAATATTCATTGATTTTTGCCATTGAAAAACATCATGTTATTCATATACCAGAAATGTTTGAAGCTACTGACTGAATGAAAGGAGCTGGCATCTCACTCTCTTTGAATCTTCTTTATCATGCTAAGAGGAGCAGGAAAAAGCAAAAAATTTCAGAATTGCACCTTGCAATGTGGAGAAATTACTGTTTGTGCATTTACAATATTCATTGATTTTTACCATTGAAAAACGTCCAGAAATGATTGAAGCTACTGACTGAATGAAAGTAGCTGGCATCTCACTCTCTTTGAATCTTCTTTATCATGCTAAGAGGAGCAGGAAAAAGCAAAAAATTTCAGACTTGCACCTTGCAATGCGGAGAAATTACTGTTTGTGCATTTACAATATTCATTGATTTTTGCCATTGAAAAACATCATGTTATTCATATACCAGAAATGTTTGAAGCTACTGACTGAATGAAAGGAGCTGGCATCTCACTCTCTTTGAATCTTCTTTATCATGCTAAGAGGAGCAGGAAAAAGCAAAAAATTTCAGAATTGCACCTTGCAATGCGGAGAAATTACTGTTTGTGCATTTACAATATTCATTGATTTTTGCCATTGAAAAACGTCCAGAAATGATTGAAGCTACTGACTGAATGAAAGGAGCTGGCATCTCACTCTCTTTGAATCTTGTTTATCATGCTAAGAGGAGCAGGAAAAAGCAAAAAATTTCAGAATTGCACCTTGCAATGCGGAGAAATTACTGTTTGTGCATTTACAATATTCATTGATTTTTGCCATTGAAAAACGTCCAGAAATGATTGAAGCTACTGACTGAATGAAAGGAGCTGGCATCTCACTCTCTTTGAATCTTCTTTATCATGCTAAGAGGAGCAGGAAAAAGCAAAAAATTTCAGAATTGCACCTTGCAATGCGGAGAAATTACTGTTTGTGCATTTACAATATTCATTGATTTTTGCCATTGAAAAACATCATGTTATTCATATACCAGAAATGATTGAAGCTACTGACTGAATGAAAGGAGCTGGCATCTCACTCTCTTTGAATCTTCTTTATCATGCTAAGAGGAGCAGGAAAAAGCAAAAAATTTCAGAATTGCACCTTGCAATGCGGAGAAATTACTGTTTGTGCATTTACAATATTCATTGATTTTTGCCATTGAAAAACGTCCAGAAATGATTGAAGCTACTGACTGAATGAAAGGAACTGGCATCTCACTCTCTTTGAATCTTCTTTATCATGCTAAGAGGAGCAGGAAAAAGCAAAAAATTTCAGAATTGCACCTTGCAATGCGGAGAAATTACTGTTTGTGCATTTACAATATTCATTGATTTTTGCCATTGAAAAACATCATGTTATTCATATACCAGAAATGATTGAAGCTACTGACTGAATGAAAGGAGCTGGCATCTCACTCTCTTTGAATCTTCTTTATCATGCTAAGAGGAGCAGGAAAAAGCAAAAAATTTCAGAATTGCACCTTGCAATGCGGAGAAATTACTGTTTGTGCATTTACAATATTCATTGATTTTTGCCATTGAAAAACGTCCAGAAATGATTGAAGCTACTGACTGAATGAAAGGAGCTGGCATCTCACTCTCTTTGAATCTTCTTTATCATGCTAAGAGGAGCAGGAAAAAGCAAAAAATTTCAGAATTGCACCTTGCAATGCGGAGAAATTACTGTTTGTGCATTTACAATATTCATTGATTTTTGCCATTGAAAAACATCATGTTATTCATATACCAGAAATGATTGAAGCTACTGACTGAATGAAAGGAGCTGGCATCTCACTCTCTTTGAATCTTCTTTATCATGCTAAGAGGAGCAGGAAAAAGCAAAAAATTTCAGAATTGCACCTTGCAATGTGGAGAAATTACTGTTTGTGCATTTACAATATTCATTGATTTTTACCATTGAAAAACGTCCAGAAATGATTGAAGCTACTGACTGAATGAAAGTAGCTGGCATCTCACTCTCTTTGAATCTTCTTTATCATGCTAAGAGGAGCAGGAAAAAGCAAAAAATTTCAGACTTGCACCTTGCAATGCGGAGAAATTACTGTTTGTGCATTTACAATATTCATTGATTTTTGCCATTGAAAAACATCATGTTATTCATATACCAGAAATGTTTGAAGCTACTGACTGAATGAAAGGAGCTGGCATCTCACTCTCTTTGAATCTTCTTTATCATGCTAAGAGGAGCAGGAAAAAGCAAAAAATTTCAGAATTGCACCTTGCAATGCGGAGAAATTACTGTTTGTGCATTTACAATATTCATTGATTTTTGCCATTGAAAAACGTCCAGAAATGATTGAAGCTACTGACTGAATGAAAGGAGCTGGCATCTCACTCTCTTTGAATCTTGTTTATCATGCTAAGAGGAGCAGGAAAAAGCAAAAAATTTCAGAATTGCACCTTGCAATGCGGAGAAATTACTGTTTGTGCATTTACAATATTCATTGATTTTTGCCATTGAAAAACGTCCAGAAATGATTGAAGCTACTGACTGAATGAAAGGAGCTGGCATCTCACTCTCTTTGAATCTTCTTTATCATGCTAAGAGGAGCAGGAAAAAGCAAAAAAATTCAGAATTGCACCTTGCAATGCGGAGAAATCACTGTGCATTTACAATATTCATTGATTTTTGCCATTGAAAAACATCATGTTATTCATATACCAGAAATGATTGAAGCTACTGACTGAATGAAAGGAGCTGGCATCTCACTCTCTTTGAATCTTCTTTATCATGCTAAGAGGAGCAGGAAAAAGCAAAAAATTTCAGAATTGCACCTTGCAATGCGGAGAAATTACTGTTTGTGCATTTACAATATTCATTGATTTTTGCCATTGAAAAACGTCCAGAAATGATTGAAGCTACTGACTGAATGAAAGGAACTGGCATCTCACTCTCTTTGAATCTTCTTTATCATGCTAAGAGGAGCAGGAAAAAGCAAAAAATTTCAGAATTGCACCTTGCAATGCGGAGAAATTACTGTTTGTGCATTTACAAAATTCATTGATTTTTGCCATTGAAAAACATCATGTTATTCATATACCAGAAATGTTTGAAGCTACTGACTGAATGAAAGGAGCTGACATCTCACTCCCTTTGAATCTTCTTTATCATGCTAAGAGGAGCAGGAAAAAGCAAAAAATTTCAGAATTGCACCTTGCAATGCGGAGAAATTACTGTTTGTGCATTTACAATATTCATTGATTTTTGCCATTGAAAAACGTCCAGAAATGATTGAAGCTACTGACTGAATGAAAGGAGCTGGCATCTCACTCTCTTTGAATCTTCTTTATCATGGTAAGAGGAGCAGGAAAAAGCAAAAAATTTCAGAATTGCACCTTGCAATGCGGAGAAATTACTCTTTGTGCATTTACAATATTCATTGATTTTTGCCATTGAAAAACATCATGCTATTCATATACCAGAAATGTTTGAAGCTACTGACTGAATGAAAGGAGCTGGCATCTCACTCTCTTTGAATCTTCTTTATCATGCTAAGAGGAGCAGGAAAAAGCAAAAAATTTCAGAATTGCACCTTGCAATGCGGAGAAATTACTGTTTGTGCATTTACAATATTCATTGATTTTTGCCATTGAAAAACATCCAGAAATGATTGAAGGTACTGACTGAATGAAAGGAGCTGGCATCTCACTCTCTTTGAATCTTCTTTATCATGCTAAGAGGAGCAGGAAAAAGCAAAAAATTTCAGAATTGCACCTTGCAATGCGGAGAAATTACTGTTTGTGCATTTACAATATTCATTGATTTTTGCCATTGAAAAACGTCCAGAAATGATTGAAGCTACTGACTGAATGAAAGGAGCTGGCATCTCACTCTCTTTGAATCTTCTTTATCATGCTAAGAGGAGCAGGAAAAAGCAAAAAATTTCAGAATTGCACCTTGCAATGCGGAGAAATTACTGTTTGTGCATTTACAATATTCATTGATTTTTGCCATTGAAAAACGTCCAGAAATGATTGAAGCTACTGACTGAATGAAAGGAGCTGGCATCTCACTCTCTTTGAATCTTCTTTATCATGCTAAGAGGAGCAGGAAAAAGCAAAAAATTTCAGAATTGCACCTTGCAATGCGGAGAAATTACTCTTTGTGCATTTACAATATTCATTGATTTTTGCCATTGAAAAACATCATGTTATTCATATACCAGAAACGTTTGAAGCTACTGACTGAATGAAAGGAGCTGGCATCTCACTCTCTTTGAATCTTCTTTATCATGCTAAGAGGAGCAGGAAAAAGCAAAAAATTTCAGAATTGCACCTTGCAATGCGGAGAAATTACTGTTTGTGCATTTACAATATTCATTGATTTTTGCCATTGAAAAACATCATGTTATTCATATACCAGAAATGTTTGAAGCTACTGACTGAATGAAAGGAGCTGGCATCTCACTCTCTTTGAATCTTCTTTATCATGCTAAGAGGAGCAGGAAAAAGCAAAAAATTTCAGAATTGCACCTTGCAATGTGGAGAAATTACTGTTTGTGCATTTACAATATTCATTGATTTTTACCATTGAAAAACATCCAGAAATGATTGAAGCTACTGACTGAATGAAAGTAGCTGGCATCTCACTCTCTTTGAATCTTCTTTATCATGCTAAGAGGAGCAGGAAAAAGCAAAAAATTTCAGACTTGCACCTTGCAATGCGGAGAAATTACTGTTTGTGCATTTACAATATTCATTGATTTTTGCCATTGAAAAACATCATGTTATTCATATACCAGAAATGTTTGAAGCTACTGACTGAATGAAAGGAGCTGGCATCTCACTCTCTTTGAATCTTCTTTATCATGCTAAGAGGAGCAGGAAAAAGCAAAAAATTTCAGAATTGCACCTTGCAATGCGGAGAAATTACTGTTTGTGCATTTACAATATTCATTGATTTTTGCCATTGAAAAACGTCCAGAAATGATTGAAGCTACTGACTGAATGAAAGGAGCTGGCATCTCACTCTCTTTGAATCTTCTTTATCATGCTAAGAGGAGCAGGAAAAAGCAAAAAATTTCAGAATTGCACCTTGCAATGCGGAGAAATTACTGTTTGTGCATTTACAATATTCATTGATTTTTGCCATTGAAAAACGTCCAGAAATGATTGAAGCTACTGACTGAATGAAAGGAGCTGGCATCTCACTCTCTTTGAATCTTCTTTATCATGCTAAGAGGAGCAGGAAAAATCAAAAAATTTCAGAATTGCACCTTGCAATGCAGAGAAATTACTGTTTGTGCATTTACAATATTCATTGATTTTTGCCATTGAAAAACATCATGTTATTCATATACCAGAAATGTTTGAAGCTACTGACTGAATGAAAGGAGCTGGCATCTCACTCTCTTTGAATCTTCTTTATCATGCTAAGAGGAGCAGGAAAAAGCAAAAAATTTCAGAATTGCACCTTGCAATGTGGAGAAATTACTGTTTGTGCATTTACAATATTCATTGATTTTTACCATTGAAAAACGTCCAGAAATGATTGAAGCTACTGACTGAATGAAAGTAGCTGGCATCTCACTCTCTTTGAATCTTCTTTATCATGCTAAGAGGAGCAGGAAAAATCAAAAAATTTCAGACTGGCACCTTGCAATGCGGAGAAATTACTGTTTGTGCATTTACAATATTCATTGATTTTTGCCATTGAAAAACATCATGTTATTCATATACCAGAAATGTTTGAAGCTACTGACTGAATGAAAGGAGCTGGCATCTCACTCTCTTTGAATCTTCTTTATCATGCTAAGAGGAGCAGGAAAAAGCAAAAAATTTCAGAATTGCACCTTGCAATGCGGAGAAATTACTGTTTGTGCATTTACAATATTCATTGATTTTTGCCATTGAAAAACGTCCAGAAATGATTGAAGCTACTGACTGAATGAAAGGAGCTGGCATCTCACTCTCTTTGAATCTTGTTTATCATGCTAAGAGGAGCAGGAAAAAGCAAAAAATTTCAGAATTGCACCTTGCAATGCGGAGAAATTACTGTTTGTGCATTTACAATATTCATTGATTTTTGCCATTGAAAAACGTCCAGAAATGATTGAAGCTACTGACTGAATGAAAGGAGCTGGCATCTCACTCTCTTTGAATCTTCTTTATCATGCTAAGAGGAGCAGGAAAAAGCAAAAAATTTCAGAATTGCACCTTGCAATGCGGAGAAATTACTGTTTGTGCATTTACAATATTCATTGATTTTTGCCATTGAAAAACATCATGTTATTCATATACCAGAAATGATTGAAGCTACTGACTGAATGAAAGGAGCTGGCATCTCACTCTCTTTGAATCTTCTTTATCATGCTAAGAGGAGCAGGAAAAAGCAAAAAATTTCAGAATTGCACCTTGCAATGCGGAGAAATTACTGTTTGTGCATTTACAATATTCATTGATTTTTGCCATTGAAAAACGTCCAGAAATGATTGAAGCTACTGACTGAATGAAAGGAACTGGCATCTCACTCTCTTTGAATCTTCTTTATCATGCTAAGAGGAGCAGGAAAAAGCAAAAAATTTCAGAATTGCACCTTGCAATGCGGAGAAATTACTGTTTGTGCATTTACAAAATTCATTGATTTTTGCAATTGAAAAACATCATGTTATTCATATACCAGAAATGTTTGAAGCTACTGACTGAATGAAAGGAGCTGACATCTCACTCTCTTTGAATCTTCTTTATCATGCTAAGAGGAGCAGGAAAAAGCAAAAAATTTCAGAATTGCACCTTGCAATGCGGAGAAATTACTGTTTGTGCATTTACAATATTCATTGATTTTTGCCATTGAAAAACGTCCAGAAATGATTGAAGCTACTGACTGAATGAAAGGAGCTGGCATCTCACTCTCTTTGAATCTTCTTTATCATGCTAAGAGGAGCAGGAAAAAGCAAAAAATTTCAGAATTGCACCTTGCAATGCGGAGAAATTACTGTTTGTGCATTTACAATATTCATTGATTTTTGCCATTGAAAAACATCATGTTATTCATATACCAGAAATGATTGAAGCTACTGACTGAATGAAAGGAGCTGGCATCTCACTCTCTTTGAATCTTCTTTATCATGCTAAGAGGAGCAGGAAAAAGCAAAAAATTTCAGAATTGCACCTTGCAATGTGGAGAAATTACTGTTTGTGCATTTACAATATTCATTGATTTTTACCATTGAAAAACGTCCAGAAATGATTGAAGCTACTGACTGAATGAAAGTAGCTGGCATCTCAGTCTCTTTGAATCTTCTTTATCATGCTAAGAGGAGCAGGAAAAAGCAAAAAATTTCAGACTTGCACCTTGCAATGCGGAGAAATTACTGTTTGTGCATTTACAATATTCATTGATTTTTGCCATTGAAAAACATCATGTTATTCATATACCAGAAATGTTTGAAGCTACTGACTGAATGAAAGGAGCTGGCATCTCACTCTCTTTGAATCTTCTTTATCATGCTAAGAGGAGCAGGAAAAAGCAAAAAATTTCAGAATTGCACCTTGCAATGCGGAGAAATTACTGTTTGTGCATTTACAATATTCATTGATTTTTGCCATTGAAAAACGTCCAGAAATGATTGAAGCTACTGACTGAATGAAAGGAGCTGGCATCTCACTCTCTTTGAATCTTGTTTATCATGCTAAGAGGAGCAGGAAAAAGCAAAAAATTTCAGAATTGCACCTTGCAATGCGGAGAAATTACTGTTTGTGCATTTACAATATTCATTGATTTTTGCCATTGAAAAACGTCCAGAAATGATTGAAGCTACTGACTGAATGAAAGGAGCTGGCATCTCACTCTCTTTGAATCTTCTTTATCATGCTAAGAGGAGCAGGAAAAAGCAAAAAAATTCAGAATTGCTCCTTGCAATGCGGAGAAATTACTGTTTGTGCATTTACAATATTCATTGATTTTTGCCATTGAAAAACGTCCAGAAATGATTGAAGCTACTGACTGAATGAAAGGAGCTGGCATCTCACTCTCTTTGAATCTTCTTTATCATGCTAAGAGGAGCAGGAAAAAGCAAAAAATTTCAGAATTGCACCTTGCAATGCGGAGAAATTACTGTTTGTGCATTTACAATATTCATTGATTTTTGCCATTGAAAAACATCATGTTATTCATATACCAGAAATGATTGAAGCTACTGACTGAATGAAAGGAGCTGGCATCTCACTCTCTTTGAATCTTCTTTATCATGCTAAGAGGAGCAGGAAAAAGCAAAAAATTTCAGAATTGCACCTTGCAATGTGGAGAAATTACTGTTTGTGCATTTACAATATTCATTGATTTTTACCATTGAAAAACGTCCAGAAATGATTGAAGCTACTGACTGAATGAAAGTAGCTGGCATCTCACTCTCTTTGAATCTTCTTTATCATGCTAAGAGGAGCAGGAAAAAGCAAAAAATTTCAGACTTGCACCTTGCAATGCGGAGAAATTACTGTTTGTGCATTTACAATATTCATTGATTTTTGCCATTGAAAAACATCATGTTATTCATATACCAGAAATGTTTGAAGCTACTGACTGAATGAAAGGAGCTGGCATCTCACTCTCTTTGAATCTTCTTTATCATGCTAAGAGGAGCAGGAAAAAGCAAAAAATTTCAGAATTGCACCTTGCAATGCGGAGAAATTACTGTTTGTGCATTTACAATATTCATTGATTTTTGCCATTGAAAAACGTCCAGAAATGATTGAAGCTACTGACTGAATGAAAGGAGCTGGCATCTCACTCTCTTTGAATCTTGTTTATCATGCTAAGAGGAGCAGGAAAAAGCAAAAAATTTCAGAATTGCACCTTGCAATGCGGAGAAATTACTGTTTGTGCATTTACAATATTCATTGATTTTTGCCATTGAAAAACGTCCAGAAATGATTGAAGCTACTGACTGAATGAAAGGAGCTGGCATCTCACTCTCTTTGAATCTTCTTTATCATGCTAAGAGGAGCAGGAAAAAGCAAAAAAATTCAGAATTGCTCCTTGCAATGCGGAGAAATCACTGTTTGTGCATTTACAATATTCATTGATTTTTGCCATTGAAAAACATCATGTTATTCATATACCAGAAATGATTGAAGCTACTGACTGAATGAAAGGAGCTGGCATCTCACTCTCTTTGAATCTTCTTTATCATGCTAAGAGGAGCAGGAAAAAGCAAAAAATTTCAGAATTGCACCTTGCAATGCGGAGAAATTACTGTTTGTGCATTTACAATATTCATTGATTTTTGCCATTGAAAAACGTCCAGAAATGATTGAAGCTACTGACTGAATGAAAGGAACTGGCATCTCACTCTCTTTGAATCTTCTTTATCATGCTAAGAGGAGCAGGAAAAAGCAAAAAATTTCAGAATTGCACCTTGCAATGCGGAGAAATTACTGTTTGTGCATTTACAAAATTCATTGATTTTTGCCATTGAAAAACATCATGTTATTCATATACCAGAAATGTTTGAAGCTACTGACTGAATGAAAGGAGCTGACATCTCACTCTCTTTGAATCTTCTTTATCATGCTAAGAGGAGCAGGAAAAAGCAAAAAATTTCAGAATTGCACCTTGCAATGCGGAGAAATTACTGTTTGTGCATTTACAATATTCATTGATTTTTGCCATTGAAAAACGTCCAGAAATGATTGAAGCTACTGACTGAATGAAAGGAGCTGGCATCTCACTCTCTTTGAATCTTCTTTATCATGGTAAGAGGAGCAGGAAAAAGCAAAAAATTTCAGAATTGCACCTTGCAATGCGGAGAAATTACTCTTTGTGCATTTACAATATTCATTGATTTTTGCCATTGAAAAACATCATGTTATTCATATACCAGAAATGTTTGAAGCTACTGACTGAATGAAAGGAGCTGGCATCTCACTCTCTTTGAATCTTCTTTATCATGCTAAGAGGAGCAGGAAAAAGCAAAAAATTTCAGAATTCCACCTTGCAATGCGGAGAAATTACTGTTTGTGCATTTACAATATTCATTGATTTTTGCCATTGAAAAACGTCCAGAAATGATTGAAGCTACTGACTGAATGAAAGGAGCTGGCATCTCACTCTCTTTGAATCTTCTTTATCATGCTAAGAGGAGCAGGAAAAAGCAAAAAATTTCAGAATTGCACCTTGCAATGCGGAGAAATTACTGTTTGTGCATTTACAATATTCATTGATTTTTGCCATTGAAAAACATCATGTTATTCATATACCAGAAATGTTTGAAGCTACTGACTGAATGAAAGGAGCTGGCATCTCACTCTCTTTGAATCTTCTTTATCATGCTAAGAGGAGCAGGAAAAAGCAAAAAATTTCAGAATTGCACCTTGCAATGCGGAGAAATTACTGTTTGTGCATTTACAATATTCATTGATTTTTGCCATTGAAAAACATCATGTTATTCATATACCAGAAATGTTTGTAGCTACTGACTGAATGAAAGGAGCTGGCATCTCACTCTCTTTGAATCTTCTTTATCATGCTAAGAGGAGCAGGAAAAAGCAAAAAATTTCAGAATTGCACCTTGCAATGCGGAGAAATTACTGTTTGTGCATTTACAATATTCATTGATTTTTGCCATTGAAAAACGTCCAGAAATGATTGAAGCTACTGACTGAATGAAAGGAGCTGGCATCTCACTCTCTTTGAATCTTCTTTATCATGCTAAGAGGAGCAGGAAAAAGCAAAAAATTTCAGAATTGCACCTTGCAATGCGGAGAAATTACTGTTTGTGCATTTACAATATTCATTGATTTTTGCCATTGAAAAACGTCCAGAAATGATTGAAGCTACTGACTGAATGAAAGGAGCTGGCATCTCACTCTCTTTGAATCTTCTTTATCATGCTAAGAGGAGCAGGAAAAAGCAAAAAAATTCAGAATTGCTCCTTGCAATGCGGAGAAATCACTGTTTGTGCATTTACAATATTCATTGATTTTTGCCATTGAAAAACATCATGTTATTCATATACCAGAAATGATTGAAGCTACTGACTGAATGAAAGGAGCTGGCATCTCACTCTCTTTGAATCTTCTTTATCATGCTAAGAGGAGCAGGAAAAAGCAAAAAATTTCAGAATTGCACCTTGCAATGCGGAGAAATTACTGTTTGTGCATTTACAATATTCATTGATTTTTGCCATTGAAAAACGTCCAGAAATGATTGAAGCTACTGACTGAATGAAAGGAACTGGCATCTCACTCTCTTTGAATCTTCTTTATCATGCTAAGAGGAGCAGGAAAAAGCAAAAAATTTCAGAATTGCACCTTGCAATGCGGAGAAATTACTGTTTGTGCATTTACAAAATTCATTGATTTTTGCCATTGAAAAACATCATGTTATTCATATACCAGAAATGTTTGAAGCTACTGACTGAATGAAAGGAGCTGACATCTCACTCTCTTTGAATCTTCTTTATCATGCTAAGAGGAGCAGGAAAAAGCAAAAAATTTCAGAATTGCACCTTGCAATGCGGAGAAATTACTGTTTGTGCATTTACAATATTCATTGATTTTTGCCATTGAAAAACGTCCAGAAATGATTGAAGCTACTGACTGAATGAAAGGAGCTGGCATCTCACTCTCTTTGAATCTTCTTTATCATGGTAAGAGGAGCAGGAAAAAGCAAAAAATTTCAGAATTGCACCTTGCAATGCGGAGAAATTACTCTTTGTGCATTTACAATATTCATTGATTTTTGCCATTGAAAAACATCATGTTATTCATATACCAGAAATGTTTGAAGCTACTGACTGAATGAAAGGAGCTGGCATCTCACTCTCTTTGAATCTTCTTTATCATGCTAAGAGGAGCAGGAAAAAGCAAAAAATTTCAGAATTGCACCTTGCAATGCGGAGAAATTACTGTTTGTGCATTTACAATATTCATTGATTTTTGCCATTGAAAAACGTCCAGAAATGATTGAAGCTACTGACTGAATGAAAGGAGCTGGCATCTCACTCTCTTTGAATCTTCTTTATCATGCTAAGAGGAGCAGGAAAAAGCAAAAAATTTCAGAATTGCACCTTGCAATGCGGAGAAATTACTGTTTGTGCATTTACAATATTCATTGATTTTTGCCATTGAAAAACATCATGTTATTCATATACCAGAAATGTTTGAAGCTACTGACTGAATGAAAGGAGCTGGCATCTCACTCTCTTTGAATCTTCTTTATCATGCTAAGAGGAGCAGGAAAAAGCAAAAAATTTCAGAATTGCACCTTGCAATGCGGAGAAATTACTGTTTGTGCATTTACAATATTCATTGATTTTTGCCATTGAAAAACATCATGTTATTCATATACCAGAAATGTTTGTAGCTACTGACTGAATGAAAGGAGCTGGCATCTCACTCTCTTTGAATCTTCTTTATCATGCTAAGAGGAGCAGGAAAAAGCAAAAAATTTCAGAATTGCACCTTGCAATGCGGAGAAATTACTGTTTGTGCATTTACAATATTCATTGATTTTTGCCATTGAAAAACGTCCAGAAATGATTGAAGCTACTGACTGAATGAAAGGAGCTGGCATCTCACTCTCTTTGAATCTTCTTTATCATGCTAAGAGGAGCAGGAAAAAGCAAAAAATTTCAGAATTGCACCTTGCAATGCGGAGAAATTACTGTTTGTGCATTTACAATATTCATTGATTTTTGCCATTGAAAAACGTCCAGAAATGATTGAAGCTACTGACTGAATGAAAGGAGCTGGCATCTCACTCTCTTTGAATCTTCTTTATCATGCTAAGAGGAGCAGGAAAAAGCAAAAAATTTCAGAATTGCACCTTGCAATGCGGAGAAATTACTCTTTGTGCATTTACAATATTCATTGATTTTTGCCATTGAAAAACATCATGTTATTCATATACCAGAAATGTTTGAAGCTACTGACTGAATGAAAGGAGCTGGCATCTCACTCTCTTTGAATCTTCTTTATCATGCTAAGAGGAGCAGGAAAAAGCAAAAAATTTCAGAATTGCACCTTGCAATGCGGAGAAATTACTGTTTGTGCATTTACAATATTCATTGATTTTTGCCATTGAAAAACATCATGTTATTCATATACCAGAAATGTTTGAAGCTACTGACTGAATGAAAGGAGCTGGCATCTCACTCTCTTTGAATCTTCTTTATCATGCTAAGAGGAGCAGGAAAAAGCAAAAAATTTCAGAATTGCACCTTGCAATGTGGAGAAATTACTGTTTGTGCATTTACAATATTCATTGATTTTTACCATTGAAAAACGTCCAGAAATGATTGAAGCTACTGACTGAATGAAAGTAGCTGGCATCTCACTCTCTTTGAATCTTCTTTATCATGCTAAGAGGAGCAGGAAAAAGCAAAAAATTTCAGACTTGCACCTTGCAATGCGGAGAAATTACTGTTTGTGCATTTACAATATTCATTGATTTTTGCCATTGAAAAACATCATGTTATTCATATACCAGAAATGTTTGAAGCTACTGACTGAATGAAAGGAGCTGGCATCTCACTCTCTTTGAATCTTCTTTATCATGCTAAGAGGAGCAGGAAAAAGCAAAAAATTTCAGAATTGCACCTTGCAATGCGGAGAAATTACTGTTTGTGCATTTACAATATTCATTGATTTTTGCCATTGAAAAACGTCCAGAAATGATTGAAGCTACTGACTGAATGAAAGGAGCTGGCATCTCACTCTCTTTGAATCTTCTTTATCATGCTAAGAGGAGCAGGAAAAAGCAAAAAATTTCAGAATTGCACCTTGCAATGCGGAGAAATTACTGTTTGTGCATTTACAATATTCATTGATTTTTGCCATTGAAAAACGTCCAGAAATGATTGAAGCTACTGACTGAATGAAAGGAGCTGGCATCTCACTCTCTTTGAATCTTCTTTATCATGCTAAGAGGAGCAGGAAAAATCAAAAAATTTCAGAATTGCACCTTGCAATGCGGAGAAATTACTGTTTGTGCATTTACAATATTCAATGATTTTTGCCATTGAAAAACATGTTATTCATATACCAGAAATGTTTGAAGATACTGACTGAATGAAAGGAGCTGGCACCTCACTCTCTTTGAATCTTCTTTATCATGCTAAGAGGAGCGGGAAAAAGCAAAAAATTTCAGAATTGCACCTTGCAATGCGGAGAAATTACTGTTTGTGCATTTACAATATTCATTGATTTTTGCCATTGAAAAACATCCAGAAATGATTGAAGGTACTGACTGAATGAAAGGAGCTGGCATCTCACTCTCTTTGAATCTTCTTTATCATGCTAAGAGGAGCAGGAAAAAGCAAAAAATTTCAGAATTGCACCTTGCAATGCGGAGAAATTACTGTTTGTGCATTTACAATATTCATTGATTTTTGCCATTGAAAAACGTCCAGAAATGATTGAAGCTACTGACTGAATGAAAGGAGCTGGCATCTCACTCTCTTTGAATCTTCTTTATCATGCTAAGAGGAGCAGGAAAAAGCAAAAAAATTCAGAATTGCACCTTGCAATGCGGAGAAATTACTGTTTGTGCATTTACAATATTCATTGATTTTTGCCATTGAAAAACATCATGTTATTCATATACCAGAAATGATTGAAGCTACTGACTGAATGAAAGGAGCTGGCATCTCACTCTCTTTGAATCTTCTTTATCATGCTAAGAGGAGCAGGAAAAAGCAAAAAATTTCAGAATTGCACCTTGCAATGCGGAGAAATTACTGTTTGTGCATTTACAATATTCATTGATTTTTGCCATTGAAAAACGTCCAGAAATGATTGAAGCTACTGACTGAATGAAAGGAGCTGGCATCTCACTCTCTTTGAATCTTCTTTATCATGCTAAGAGGAGCAGGAAAAAGCAAAAAATTTCAGAATTGCACCTTGCAATGCGGAGAAATTACTCTTTGTGCATTTACAATATTCATTGATTTTTGCCATTGAAAAACATCATGTTATTCATATACCAGAAATGTTTGAAGCTACTGACTGAATGAAAGGAGCTGGCATCTCACTCTCTTTGAATCTTCTTTATCATGCTAAGAGGAGCAGGAAAAAGCAAAAAATTTCAGAATTGCACCTTGCAATGCGGAGAAATTACTGTTTGTGCATTTACAATATTCATTGATTTTTGCCATTGAAAAACATCATGTTATTCATATACCAGAAATGTTTGAAGCTACTGACTGAATGAAAGGAGCTGGCATCTCACTCTCTTTGAATCTTCTTTATCATGCTAAGAGGAGCAGGAAAAAGCAAAAAATTTCAGAATTGCACCTTGCAATGTGGAGAAATTACTGTTTGTGCATTTACAATATTCATTGATTTTTACCATTGAAAAACGTCCAGAAATGATTGAAGCTACTGACTGAATGAAAGTAGCTGGCATCTCACTCTCTTGGAATCTTCTTTATCATGCTAAGAGGAGCAGGAAAAAGCAAAAAATTTCAGACTTGCACCTTGCAATGCGGAGAAATTACTGTTTGTGCATTTACAATATTCATTGATTTTTGCCATTGAAAAACATCATGTTATTCATATACCAGAAATGTTTGAAGCTACTGACTGAATGAAAGGAGCTGGCATCTCACTCTCTTTGAATCTTCTTTATCATGCTAAGAGGAGCAGGAAAAAGCAAAAAATTTCAGAATTGCACCTTGCAATGCGGAGAAATTACTGTTTGTGCATTTACAATATTCATTGATTTTTGCCATTGAAAAACGTCCAGAAATGATTGAAGCTACTGACTGAATGAAAGGAGCTGGCATCTCACTCTCTTTGAATCTTCTTTATCATGCTAAGAGGAGCAGGAAAAAGCAAAAAATTTCAGAATTGCACCTTGCAATGCGGAGAAATTACTGTTTGTGCATTTACAATATTCATTGATTTTTGCCATTGAAAAACGTCCAGAAATGATTGAAGCTACTGACTGAATGAAAGGAGCTGGCATCTCACTCTCTTTGAATCTTCTTTATCATGCTAAGAGGAGCAGGAAAAATCAAAAAATTTCAGAATTGCACCTTGCAATGCGGAGAAATTACTGTTTGTGCATTTACAATATTCAATGATTTTTGCCATTGAAAAACATGTTATTCATATACCAGAAATGTTTGAAGCTACTGACTGAATGAAAGGAGCTGGCACCTCACTCTCTTTGAATCTTCTTTATCATGCTAAGAGGAGCGGGAAAAAGCAAAAAATTTCAGAATTGCACCTTGCAATGCGGAGAAATTACTGTTTGTGCATTTACAATATTCATTGATTTTTGCCATTGAAAAACATCCAGAAATGATTGAAGGTACTGACTGAATGAAAGGAGCTGGCATCTCACTCTCTTTGAATCTTCTTTATCATGCTAAGAGGAGCAGGAAAAAGCAAAAAATTTCAGAATTGCACCTTGCAATGCGGAGAAATTACTGTTTGTGCATTTACAATATTCATTGATTTTTGCCATTGAAAAACGTCCAGAAATGATTGAAGCTACTGACTGAATGAAAGGAGCTGGCATCTCACTCTCTTTGAATCTTCTTTATCATGCTAAGAGGAGCAGGAAAAAGCAAAAAAATTCAGAATTGCACCTTGCAATGCGGAGAAATTACTGTTTGTGCATTTACAATATTCATTGATTTTTGCCATTGAAAAACATCATGTTATTCATATACCAGAAATGATTGAAGCTACTGACTGAATGAAAGGAGCTGGCATCTCACTCTCTTTGAATCTTCTTTATCATGCTAAGAGGAGCAGGAAAAAGCAAAAAATTTCAGAATTGCACCTTGCAATGTGGAGAAATTACTGTTTGTGCATTTACAATATTCATTGATTTTTACCATTGAAAAACGTCCAGAAATGATTGAAGCTACTGACTGAATGAAAGTAGCTGGCATCTCACTCTCTTTGAATCTTCTTTATCATGCTAAGAGGAGCAGGAAAAAGCAAAAAATTTCAGACTTGCACCTTGCAATGCGGAGAAATTACTGTTTGTGCATTTACAATATTCATTGATTTTTGCCATTGAAAAACATCATGTTATTCATATACCAGAAATGTTTGAAGCTACTGACTGAATGAAAGGAGCTGGCATCTCACTCTCTTTGAATCTTCTTTATCATGCTAAGAGGAGCAGGAAAAAGCAAAAAATTTCAGAATTGCACCTTGCAATGCGGAGAAATTACTGTTTGTGCATTTACAATATTCATTGATTTTTGCCATTGAAAAACGTCCAGAAATGATTGAAGCTACTGACTGAATGAAAGGAGCTGGCATCTCACTCTCTTTGAATCTTGTTTATCATGCTAAGAGGAGCAGGAAAAAGCAAAAAATTTCAGAATTGCACCTTGCAATGCGGAGAAATTACTGTTTGTGCATTTACAATATTCATTGATTTTTGCCATTGAAAAACGTCCAGAAATGATTGAAGCTACTGACTGAATGAAAGGAGCTGGCATCTCACTCTCTTTGAATCTTCTTTATCATGCTAAGAGGAGCAGGAAAAAGCAAAAAAATTCAGAATTGCACCTTGCAATGCGGAGAAATCACTGTTTGTGCATTTACAATATTCATTGATTTTTGCCATTGAAAAACATCATGTTATTCATATACCAGAAATGATTGAAGCTACTGACTGAATGAAAGGAGCTGGCATCTCACTCTCTTTGAATCTTCTTTATCATGCTAAGAGGAGCAGGAAAAAGCAAAAAATTTCAGAATTGCACCTTGCAATGCGGAGAAATTACTGTTTGTGCATTTACAATATTCATTGATTTTTGCCATTGAAAAACGTCCAGAAATGATTGAAGCTACTGACTGAATGAAAGGAACTGGCATCTCACTCTCTTTGAATCTTCTTTATCATGCTAAGAGGAGCAGGAAAAAGCAAAAAATTTCAGAATTGCACCTTGCAATGCGGAGAAATTACTGTTTGTGCATTTACAAAATTCATTGATTTTTGCCATTGAAAAACATCATGTTATTCATATACCAGAAATGTTTGAAGCTACTGACTGAATGAAAGGAGCTGACATCTCACTCTCTTTGAATCTTCTTTATCATGCTAAGATTAGCAGGAAAAAGCAAAAAATTTCAGAATTGCACCTTGCAATGCGGAGAAATTACTGTTTGTGCATTTACAATATTCATTGATTTTTGCCATTGAAAAACGTCCAGAAATGATTGAAGCTACTGACTGAATGAAAGGAGCTGGCATCTCACTCTCTTTGAATCTTCTTTATCATGGTAAGAGGAGCAGGAAAAAGCAAAAAATTTCAGAATTGCACCTTGCAATGCGGAGAAATTACTCTTTGTGCATTTACAATATTCATTGATTTTTGCCATTGAAAAACATCATGTTATTCATATACCAGAAATGTTTGAAGCTACTGACTGAATGAAAGGAGCTGGCATCTCACTCTCTTTGAATCTTCTTTATCATGCTAAGAGGAGCAGGAAAAAGCAAAAAATTTCAGAATTGCACCTTGCAATGCGGAGAAATTACTCTTTGTGCATTTACAATATTCATTGATTTTTGCCATTGAAAAACGTCCAGAAATGATTGAAGCTACTGACTGAATGAAAGGAGCTGGCATCTCACTCTCTTTGAATCTTCTTTATCATGCTAAGAGGAGCAGGAAAAAGCAAAAAATTTCAGAATTGCACCTTGCAATGCGGAGAAATTACTGTTTGTGCATTTACAATATTCATTGATTTTTGCCATTGAAAAACGTCCAGAAATGATTGAAGCTACTGACTGAATGAAAGGAGCTGGCATCTCACTCTCTTTGAATCTTCTTTATCATGCTAAGAGGAGCAGGAAAAAGCAAAAAATTTCAGAATTGCACCTTGCAATGCGGAGAAATTACTGTTTGTGCATTTACAATATTCATTGATTTTTGCCATTGAAAAACATCATGTTATTCATATACCAGAAATGTTTGAAGCTACTGACTGAATGAAAGGAGCTGGCATCTCACTCTCTTTGAATCTTCTTTATCATGCTAAGAGGAGCAGGAAAAAGCAAAAAATTTCAGAATTGCACCTTGCAATGCGGAGAAATTACTGTTTGTGCATTTACAATATTCATTGATTTTTGCCATTGAAAAACATCATGTTATTCATATACCAGAAATGTTTGTAGCTACTGACTGAATGAAAGGAGCTGGCATCTCACTCTCTTTGAATCTTCTTTATCATGCTAAGAGGAGCAGGAAAAAGCAAAAAATTTCAGAATTGCACCTTGCAATGCGGAGAAATTACTGTTTGTGCATTTACAATATTCATTGATTTTTGCCATTGAAAAACGTCCAGAAATGATTGAAGCTACTGACTGAATGAAAGGAGCTGGCATCTCACTCTCTTTGAATCTTCTTTATCATGCTAAGAGGAGCAGGAAAAAGCAAAAAATTTCAGAATTGCACCTTGCAATGCGGAGAAATTACTGTTTGTGCATTTACAATATTTATTGATTTTTGCCATTGAAAAACGTCCAGAAATGATTGAAGCTACTGACTGAATGAAAGGAGCTGGCATCTCACTCTCTTTGAATCTTCTTTATCATGCTAAGAGGAGCAGGAAAAAGCAAAAAATTTCAGAATTGCACCTTGCAATGCGGAGAAATTACTCTTTGTGCATTTACAATATTCATTGATTTTTGCCATTGAAAAACATCATGTTATTCATATACCAGAAATGTTTGAAGCTACTGACTGAATGAAAGGAGCTGGCATCTCACTCTCTTTGAATCTTCTTTATCATGCTAAGAGGAGCAGGAAAAAGCAAAAAATTTCAGAATTGCACCTTGCAATGCGGAGAAATTACTGTTTGTGCATTTACAATATTCATTGATTTTTGCCATTGAAAAACATCATGTTATTCATATACCAGAAATGTTTGAAGCTACTGACTGAATGAAAGGAGCTGGCATCTCACTCTCTTTGAATCTTCTTTATCATGCTAAGAGGAGCAGGAAAAAGCAAAAAATTTCAGAATTGCACCTTGCAATGCGGAGAAATTACTGTTTGTGCATTTACAATATTCATTGATTTTTGCCATTGAAAAACGTCCAGAAATGATTGAAGCTACTGACTGAATGAAAGGAGCTGGCATCTCACTCTCTTTGAATCTTGTTTATCATGCTAAGAGGAGCAGGAAAAAGCAAAAAATTTCAGAATTGCACCTTGCAATGCGGAGAAATTACTGTTTGTGCATTTACAATATTCATTGATTTTTGCCATTGAAAAACGTCCAGAAATGATTGAAGCTACTGACTGAATGAAAGGAGCTGGCATCTCACTCTCTTTGAATCTTCTTTATCATGCTAAGAGGAGCAGGAAAAAGCAAAAAAATTCAGAATTGCACCTTGCAATGCGGAGAAATCACTGTTTGTGCATTTACAATATTCATTGATTTTTGCCATTGAAAAACATCATGTTATTCATATACCAGAAATGATTGAAGCTACTGACTGAATGAAAGGAGCTGGCATCTCACTCTCTTTGAATCTTCTTTATCATGCTAAGAGGAGCAGGAAAAAGCAAAAAATTTCAGAATTGCACCTTGCAATGCGGAGAAATTACTGTTTGTGCATTTACAATATTCATTGATTTTTGCCATTGAAAAACGTCCAGAAATGATTGAAGCTACTGACTGAATGAAAGGAACTGGCATCTCACTCTCTTTGAATCTTCTTTATCATGCTAAGAGGAGCAGGAAAAAGCAAAAAATTTCAGAATTGCACCTTGCAATGCGGAGAAATTACTGTTTGTGCATTTACAAAATTCATTGATTTTTGCCATTGAAAAACATCATGTTATTCATATACCAGAAATGTTTGAAGCTACTGACTGAATGAAAGGAGCTGACATCTCACTCTCTTTGAATCTTCTTTATCATGCTAAGAGGAGCAGGAAAAAGCAAAAAATTTCAGAATTGCACCTTGCAATGCGGAGAAATTACTGTTTGTGCATTTACAATATTCATTGATTTTTGCCATTGAAAAACGTCCAGAAATGATTGAAGCTACTGACTGAATGAAAGGAGCTGGCATCTCACTCTCTTTGAATCTTCTTTATCATGGTAAGAAGAGCAGGAAAAAGCAAAAAATTTCAGAATTGCACCTTGCAATGCGGAGAAATTACTCTTTGTGCATTTACAATATTCATTGATTTTTGCCATTGAAAAACATCATGTTATTCATATACCAGAAATGTTTGAAGCTACTGACTGAATGAAAGGAGCTGGCATCTCACTCTCTTTGAATCTTCTTTATCATGCTAAGAGGAGCAGGAAAAAGCAAAAAATTTCAGAATTGCACCTTGCAATGCGGAGAAATTACTCTTTGTGCATTTACAATATTCATTGATTTTTGCCATTGAAAAACGTCCAGAAATGATTGAAGCTACTGACTGAATGAAAGGAGCTGGCATCTCACTCTCTTTGAATCTTCTTTATCATGCTAAGAGGAGCAGGAAAAAGCAAAAAATTTCAGAATTGCACCTTGCAATGCGGAGAAATTACTGTTTGTGCATTTACAATATTCATTGATTTTTGCCATTGAAAAACGTCCAGAAATGATTGAAGCTACTGACTGAATGAAAGGAGCTGGCATCTCACTCTCTTTGAATCTTCTTTATCATGCTAAGAGGAGCAGGAAAAAGCAAAAAATTTCAGAATTGCACCTTGCAATGCGGAGAAATTACTGTTTGTGCATTTACAATATTCATTGATTTTTGCCATTGAAAAACATCATGTTATTCATATACCAGAAATGTTTGAAGCTACTGACTGAATGAAAGGAGCTGGCATCTCACTCTCTTTGAATCTTCTTTATCATGCTAAGAGGAGCAGGAAAAAGCAAAAAATTTCAGAATTGCACCTTGCAATGCGGAGAAATTACTGTTTGTGCATTTACAATATTCATTGATTTTTGCCATTGAAAAACATCATGTTATTCATATACCAGAAATGTTTGTAGCTACTGACTGAATGAAAGGAGCTGGCATCTCACTCTCTTTGAATCTTCTTTATCATGCTAAGAGGAGCAGGAAAAAGCAAAAAATTTCAGAATTGCACCTTGCAATGCGGAGAAATTACTGTTTGTGCATTTACAATATTCATTGATTTTTGCCATTGAAAAACGTCCAGAAATGATTGAAGCTACTGACTGAATGAAAGGAGCTGGCATCTCACTCTCTTTGAATCTTCTTTATCATGCTAAGAGGAGCAGGAAAAAGCAAAAAATTTCAGAATTGCACCTTGCAATGCGGAGAAATTACTGTTTGTGCATTTACAATATTCATTGATTTTTGCCATTGAAAAACGTCCAGAAATGATTGAAGCTACTGACTGAATGAAAGGAGCTGGCATCTCACTCTCTTTGAATCTTCTTTATCATGCTAAGAGGAGCAGGAAAAAGCAAAAAATTTCAGAATTGCACCTTGCAATGCGGAGAAATTACTCTTTGTGCATTTACAATATTCATTGATTTTTGCCATTGAAAAACATCATGTTATTCATATACCAGAAATGTTTGAAGCTACTGACTGAATGAAAGGATCTGGCATCTCACTCTCTTTGAATCTTCTTTATCATGCTAAGAGGAGCAGGAAAAAGCAAAAAATTTCAGAATTGCACCTTGCAATGCGGAGAAATTACTGTTTGTGCATTTACAATATTCATTGATTTTTGCCATTGAAAAACATCATGTTATTCATATACCAGAAATGTTTGAAGCTACTGACTGAATGAAAGGAGCTGGCATCTCACTCTCTTTGAATCTTCTTTATCATGCTAAGAGGAGCAGGAAAAAGCAAAAAATTTCAGAATTGCACCTTGCAATGTGGAGAAATTACTGTTTGTGCATTTACAATATTCATTGATTTTTACCATTGAAAAACGTCCAGAAATGATTGAAGCTACTGACTGAATGAAAGTAGCTGGCATCTCACTCTCTTTGAATCTTCTTTATCATGCTAAGAGGAGCAGGAAAAAGCAAAAAATTTCAGACTTGCACCTTGCAATGCGGAGAAATTACTGTTTGTGCATTTACAATATTCATTGATTTTTGCCATTGAAAAACATCATGTTATTCATATACCAGAAATGTTTGAAGCTACTGACTGAATGAAAGGAGCTGGCATCTCACTCTCTTTGAATCTTCTTTATCATGCTAAGAGGAGCAGGAAAAAGCAAAAAATTTCAGAATTGCACCTTGCAATGCGGAGAAATTACTGTTTGTGCATTTACAATATTCATTGATTTTTGCCATTGAAAAACGTCCAGAAATGATTGAAGCTACTGACTGAATGAAAGGAGCTGGCATCTCACTCTCTTTGAATCTTCTTTATCATGCTAAGAGGAGCAGGAAAAAGCAAAAAATTTCAGAATTGCACCTTGCAATGCGGAGAAATTACTGTTTGTGCATTTACAATATTCATTGATTTTTGCCATTGAAAAACGTCCAGAAATGATTGAAGCTACTGACTGAATGAAAGGAGCTGGCATCTCACTCTCTTTGAATCTTCTTTATCATGCTAAGAGGAGCAGGAAAAATCAAAAAATTTCAGAATTGCACCTTGCAATGCGGAGAAATTACTGTTTGTGCATTTACAATATTCAATGATTTTTGCCATTGAAAAACATGTTATTCATATACCAGAAATGTTTGAAGCTACTGACTGAATGAAAGGAGCTGGCACCTCACTCTCTTTGAATCTTCTTTATCATGCTAAGAGGAGCGGGAAAAAGCAAAAAATTTCAGAATTGCACCTTGCAATGCGGAGAAATTACTGTTTGTGCATTTACAATATTCATTGATTTTTGCCATTGAAAAACATCCAGAAATGATTGAAGGTACTGACTGAATGAAAGGAGCTGGCATCTCACTCTCTTTGAATCTTCTTTATCATGCTAAGAGGAGCAGGAAAAAGCAAAAAATTTCAGAATTGCACCTTGCAATGCGGAGAAATTACTGTTTGTGCATTTACAATATTCATTGATTTTTGCCATTGAAAAACGTCCAGAAATGATTGAAGCTACTGACTGAATGAAAGGAGCTGGCATCTCACTCTCTTTGAATCTTCTTTATCATGCTAAGAGGAGCAGGAAAAAGCAAAAAATTTCAGAATTGCACCTTGCAATGCGGAGAAATTACTGTTTGTGCATTTACAATATTCATTGATTTTTGCCATTGAAAAACGTCCAGAAATGATTGAAGCTACTGACTGAATGAAAGGAGCTGGCATCTCACTCTCTTTGAATCTTCTTTATCATGCTAAGAGGAGCAGGAAAAAGCAAAAAATTTCAGAATTGCACCTTGCAATGCGGAGAAATTACTCTTTGTGCATTTACAATATTCATTGATTTTTGCCATTGAAAAACATCATGTTATTCATATACCAGAAATGTTTGAAGCTACTGACTGAATGAAAGGATCTGGCATCTCACTCTCTTTGAATCTTCTTTATCATGCTAAGAGGAGCAGGAAAAAGCAAAAAATTTCAGAATTGCACCTTGCAATGCGGAGAAATTACTGTTTGTGCATTTACAATATTCATTGATTTTTGCCATTGAAAAACATCATGTTATTCATATACCAGAAATGTTTGAAGCTACTGACTGAATGAAAGGAGCTGGCATCTCACTCTCTTTGAATCTTCTTTATCATGCTAAGAGGAGCAGGAAAAAGCAAAAAATTTCAGAATTGCACCTTGCAATGTGGAGAAATTACTGTTTGTGCATTTACAATATTCATTGATTTTTACCATTGAAAAACGTCCAGAAATGATTGAAGCTACTGACTGAATGAAAGTAGCTGGCATCTCACTCTCTTTGAATCTTCTTTATCATGCTAAGAGGAGCAGGAAAAAGCAAAAAATTTCAGACTTGCACCTTGCAATGCGGAGAAATTACTGTTTGTGCATTTACAATATTCATTGATTTTTGCCATTGAAAAACATCATGTTATTCATATACCAGAAATGTTTGAAGCTACTGACTGAATGAAAGGAGCTGGCATCTCACTCTCTTTGAATCTTCTTTATCATGCTAAGAGGAGCAGGAAAAAGCAAAAAATTTCAGAATTGCACCTTGCAATGCGGAGAAATTACTGTTTGTGCATTTACAATATTCATTGATTTTTGCCATTGAAAAACGTCCAGAAATGATTGAAGCTACTGACTGAATGAAAGGAGCTGGCATCTCACTCTCTTTGAATCTTCTTTATCATGCTAAGAGGAGCAGGAAAAAGCAAAAAATTTCAGAATTGCACCTTGCAATGCGGAGAAATTACTGTTTGTGCATTTACAATATTCATTGATTTTTGCCATTGAAAAACGTCCAGAAATGATTGAAGCTACTGACTGAATGAAAGGAGCTGGCATCTCACTCTCTTTGAATCTTCTTTATCATGCTAAGAGGAGCAGGAAAAATCAAAAAATTTCAGAATTGCACCTTGCAATGCGGAGAAATTACTGTTTGTGCATTTACAATATTCAATGATTTTTGCCATTGAAAAACATGTTATTCATATACCAGAAATGTTTGAAGCTACTGACTGAATGAAAGGAGCTGGCACCTCACTCTCTTTGAATCTTCTTTATCATGCTAAGAGGAGCGGGAAAAAGCAAAAAATTTCAGAATTGCACCTTGCAATGCGGAGAAATTACTGTTTGTGCATTTACAATATTCATTGATTTTTGCCATTGAAAAACATCCAGAAATGATTGAAGGTACTGACTGAATGAAAGGAGCTGGCATCTCACTCTCTTTGAATCTTCTTTATCATGCTAAGAGGAGCAGGAAAAAGCAAAAAATTTCAGAATTGCACCTTGCAATGCGGAGAAATTACTGTTTGTGCATTTACAATATTCATTGATTTTTGCCATTGAAAAACGTCCAGAAATGATTGAAGCTACTGACTGAATGAAAGGAGCTGGCATCTCACTCTCTTTGAATCTTCTTTATCATGCTAAGAGGAGCAGGAAAAAGCAAAAAATTTCAGAATTGCACCTTGCAATGCGGAGAAATTACTGTTTGTGCATTTACAATATTCATTGATTTTTGCCATTGAAAAACGTCCAGAAATGATTGAAGCTACTGACTGAATGAAAGGAGCTGGCATCTCACTCTCTTTGAATCTTCTTTATCATGCTAAGAGGAGCAGGAAAAAGCAAAAAATTTCAGAATTGCACCTTGCAATGCGGAGAAATTACTCTTTGTGCATTTACAATATTCATTGATTTTTGCCATTGAAAAACATCATGTTATTCATATACCAGAAATGTTTGAAGCTACTGACTGAATGAAAGGAGCTGGCATCTCACTCTCTTTGAATCTTCTTTATCATGCTAAGAGGAGCAGGAAGAAGCAAAAAATTTCAGAATTGCACCTTGCAATGCGGAGAAATTACTGTTTGTGCATTTACAATATTCATTGATTTTTGCCATTGAAAAACATCATGTTATTCATATACCAGAAATGTTTGAAGCTACTGACTGAATGAAAGGAGCTGGCATCTCACTCTCTTTGAATCTTCTTTATCATGCTAAGAGGAGCAGGAAAAAGCAAAAAATTTCAGAATTGCACCTTGCAATGTGGAGAAATTACTGTTTGTGCATTTACAATATTCATTGATTTTTACCATTGAAAAACGTCCAGAAATGATTGAAGCTACTGACTGAATGAAAGTAGCTGGCATCTCACTCTCTTTGAATCTTCTTTATCATGCTAAGAGGAGCAGGAAAAAGCAAAAAATTTCAGACTTGCACCTTGCAATGCGGAGAAATTACTGTTTGTGCATTTACAATATTCATTGATTTTTGCCATTGAAAAACATCATGTTATTCATATACCAGAAATGTTTGAAGCTACTGACTGAATGAAAGGAGCTGGCATCTCACTCTCTTTGAATCTTCTTTATCATGCTAAGAGGAGCAGGAAAAAGCAAAAAATTTCAGAATTGCACCTTGCAATGCGGAGAAATTACTGTTTGTGCATTTACAATATTCATTGATTTTTGCCATTGAAAAACGTCCAGAAATGATTGAAGCTACTGACTGAATGAAAGGAGCTGGCATCTCACTCTCTTTGAATCTTCTTTATCATGCTAAGAGGAGCAGGAAAAAGCAAAAAATTTCAGAATTGCACCTTGCAATGCGGAGAAATTACTGTTTGTGCATTTACAATATTCATTGATTTTTGCCATTGAAAAACGTCCAGAAATGATTGAAGCTACTGACTGAATGAAAGGAGCTGGCATCTCACTCTCTTTGAATCTTCTTTATCATGCTAAGAGGAGCAGGAAAAAGCAAAAAATTTCAGAATTGCACCTTGCAATGCGGAGAAATTACTCTTTGTGCATTTACAATATTCATTGATTTTTGCCATTGAAAAACATCATGTTATTCATATACCAGAAATGTTTGAAGCTACTGACTGAATGAAAGGAGCTGGCATCTCACTCTCTTTGAATCTTCTTTATCATGCTAAGAGGAGCAGGAAAAAGCAAAAAATTTCAGAATTGCACCTTGCAATGCGGAGAAATTACTGTTTGTGCATTTACAATATTCATTGATTTTTGCCATTGAAAAACATCATGTTATTCATATACCAGAAATGTTTGAAGCTACTGACTGAATGAAAGGAGCTGGCATCTCACTCTCTTTGAATCTTCTTTATCATGCTAAGAGGAGCAGGAAAAAGCAAAAAATTTCAGAATTGCACCTTGCAATGTGGAGAAATTACTGTTTGTGCATTTACAATATTCATTGATTTTTACCATTGAAAAACGTCCAGAAATGATTGAAGCTACTGACTGAATGAAAGTAGCTGGCATCTCACTCTCTTTGAATCTTCTTTATCATGCTAAGAGGAGCAGGAAAAAGCAAAAAATTTCAGACTTGCACCTTGCAATGCGGAGAAATTACTGTTTGTGCATTTACAATATTCATTGATTTTTGCCATTGAAAAACATCATGTTATTCATATACCAGAAATGTTTGAAGCTACTGACTGAATGAAAGGAGCTGGCATCTCACTCTCTTTGAATCTTCTTTATCATGCTAAGAGGAGCAGGAAAAAGCAAAAAATTTCAGAATTGCACCTTGCAATGCGGAGAAATTACTGTTTGTGCATTTACAATATTCATTGATTTTTGCCATTGAAAAACGTCCAGAAATGATTGAAGCTACTGACTGAATGAAAGGAGCTGGCATCTCACTCTCTTTGAATCTTCTTTATCATGCTAAGAGGAGCAGGAAAAAGCAAAAAATTTCAGAATTGCACCTTGCAATGCGGAGAAATTACTGTTTGTGCATTTACAATATTCATTGATTTTTGCCATTGAAAAACATCCAGAAATGATTGAAGGTACTGACTGAATGAAAGGAGCTGGCATCTCACTCTCTTTGAATCTTCTTTATCATGCTAAGAGGAGCAGGAAAAAGCAAAAAATTTCAGAATTGCACCTTGCAATGCGGAGAAATTACTGTTTGTGCATTTACAATATTCATTGATTTTTGCCATTGAAAAACGTCCAGAAATGATTGAAGCTACTGACTGAATGAAAGGAGCTGGCATCTCACTCTCTTTGAATCTTCTTTATCATGCTAAGAGGAGCAGGAAAAAGCAAAAAATTTCAGAATTGCACCTTGCAATGCGGAGAAATTACTGTTTGTGCATTTACAATATTCATTGATTTTTGCCATTGAAAAACGTCCAGAAATGATTGAAGCTACTGACTGAATGAAAGGAGCTGGCATCTCACTCTCTTTGAATCTTCTTTATCATGCTAAGAGGAGCAGGAAAGAGCAAAAAATTTCAGAATTGCACCTTGCAATGCGGAGAAATTACTCTTTGTGCATTTACAATATTCATTGATTTTTGCCATTGAAAAACATCATGTTATTCATATACCAGAAATGTTTGAAGCTACTGACTGAATGAAAGGAGCTGGCATCTCACTCTCTTTGAATCTTCTTTATCATGCTAAGAGGAGCAGGAAAAAGCAAAAAATTTCAGAATTGCACCTTGCAATGTGGAGAAATTACTGTTTGTGCATTTACAATATTCATTGATTTTTACCATTGAAAAACGTCCAGAAATGATTGAAGCTACTGACTGAATGAAAGTAGCTGGCATCTCACTCTCTTAGAATCTTCTTTATCATGCTAAGAGGAGCAGGAAAAAGCAAAAAATTTCAGACTTGCACCTTGCAATGCGGAGAAATTACTGTTTGTGCATTTACAATATTCATTGATTTTTGCCATTGAAAAACATCATGTTATTCATATACCAGAAATGTTTGAAGCTACTGACTGAATGAAAGGAGCTGGCATCTCACTCTCTTTGAATCTTCTTTATCATGCTAAGAGGAGCAGGAAAAATCAAAAAATTTCAGAATTGCACCTTGCAATGCGGAGAAATTACTGTTTGTGCATTTACAATATTCAATGATTTTTGCCATTGAAAAACATGTTATTCATATACCAGAAATGTTTGAAGCTACTGACTGAATGAAAGGAGCTGGCACCTCACTCTCTTTGAATCTTCTTTATCATGCTAAGAGGAGCGGGAAAAAGCAAAAAATTTCAGAATTGCACCTTGCAATGCGGAGAAATTACTGTTTGTGCATTTACAATATTCATTGATTTTTGCCATTGAAAAACATCCAGAAATGATTGAAGGTACTGACTGAATGAAAGGAGCTGGCATCTCACTCTCTTTGAATCTTCTTTATCATGCTAAGAGGAGCAGGAAAAAGCAAAAAATTTCAGAATTGCACCTTGCAATGCGGAGAAATTACTGTTTGTGCATTTACAATATTCATTGATTTTTGCCATTGAAAAACGTCCAGAAATGATTGAAGCTACTGACTGAATGAAAGGAGCTGGCATCTCACTCTCTTTGAATCTTCTTTATCATGCTAAGAGGAGCAGGAAAAAGCAAAAAATTTCAGAATTGCACCTTGCAATGCGGAGAAATTACTGTTTGTGCATTTACAATATTCATTGATTTTTGCCATTGAAAAACGTCCAGAAATGATTGAAGCTACTGACTGAATGAAAGGAGCTGGCATCTCACTCTCTTTGAATCTTCTTTATCATGCTAAGAGGAGCAGGAAAAAGCAAAAAATTTCAGAATTGCACCTTGCAATGCGGAGAAATTACTCTTTGTGCATTTACAATATTCATTGATTTTTGCCATTGAAAAACATCATGTTATTCATATACCAGAAATGTTTGAAGCTACTGACTGAATGAAAGGAGCTGGCATCTCACTCTCTTTGAATCTTCTTTATCATGCTAAGAGGAGCAGGAAAAAGCAAAAAATTTCAGAATTGCACCTTGCAATGCGGAGAAATTACTGTTTGTGCATTTACAATATTCATTGATTTTTGCCATTGAAAAACATCATGTTATTCATATACCAGAAATGTTTGAAGCTACTGACTGAATGAAAGGAGCTGGCATCTCACTCTCTTTGAATCTTCTTTATCATGCTAAGAGGAGCAGGAAAAAGCAAAAAATTTCAGAATTGCACCTTGCAATGTGGAGAAATTACTGTTTGTGCATTTACAATATTCATTGATTTTTACCATTGAAAAACGTCCAGAAATGATTGAAGCTACTGACTGAATGAAAGTAGCTGGCATCTCACTCTCTTTGAATCTTCTTTATCATGCTAAGAGGAGCAGGAAAAAGCAAAAAATTTCAGACTTGCACCTTGCAATGCGGAGAAATTACTGTTTGTGCATTTACAATATTCATTGATTTTTGCCATTGAAAAACATCATGTTATTCATATACCAGAAATGTTTGAAGCTACTGACTGAATGAAAGGAGCTGGCATCTCACTCTCTTTGAATCTTCTTTATCATGCTAAGAGTAGCAGGAAAAAGCAAAAAATTTCAGAATTGCACCTTGCAATGCGGAGAAATTACTGTTTGTGCATTTACAATATTCATTGATTTTTGCCATTGAAAAACGTCCAGAAATGATTGAAGCTACTGACTGAATGAAAGGAGCTGGCATCTCACTCTCTTTGAATCTTCTTTATCATGCTAAGAGGAGCAGGAAAAAGCAAAAAATTTCAGAATTGCACTTTGCAATGCGGAGAAATTACTGTTTGTGCATTTACAATATTCATTGATTTTTGCCATTGAAAAACGTCCAGAAATGATTGAAGCTACTGACTGAATGAAAGGAGCTGGCATCTCACTCTCTTTGAATCTTCTTTATCATGCTAAGAGGAGCAGGAAAAAGCAAAAAATTTCAGAATTGCACCTTGCAATGCGGAGAAATTACTCTTTGTGCATTTACAATATTCATTGATTTTTGCCATTGAAAAACATCATGTTATTCATATACCAGAAATGTTTGAAGCTACTGACTGAATGAAAGGAGCTGGCATCTCACTCTCTTTGAATCTTCTTTATCATGCTAAGAGGAGCAGGAAAAAGCAAAAAATTTCAGAATTGCACCTTGCAATGCGGAGAAATTACTGTTTGTGCATTTACAATATTCATTGATTTTTGCCATTGAAAAACATCATGTTATTCATATACCAGAAATGTTTGAAGCTACTGACTGAATGAAAGGAGCTGGCATCTCACTCTCTTTGAATCTTCTTTATCATGCTAAGAGGAGCAGGAAAAAGCAAAAAATTTCAGAATTGCACCTTGCAATGTGGAGAAATTACTGTTTGTGCATTTACAATATTCATTGATTTTTACCATTGAAAAACGTCCAGAAATGATTGAAGCTACTGACTGAATGAAAGTAGCTGGCATCTCACTCTCTTTGAATCTTCTTTATCATGCTAAGAGGAGCAGGAAAAAGCAAAAAATTTCAGACTTGCACCTTGCAATGCGGAGAAATTACTGTTTGTGCATTTACAATATTCATTGATTTTTGCCATTGAAAAACATCATGTTATTCATATACCAGAAATGTTTGAAGCTACTGACTGAATGAAAGGAGCTGGCATCTCACTCTCTTTGAATCTTCTTTATCATGCTAAGAGGAGCAGGAAAAAGCAAAAAATTTCAGAATTGCACCTTGCAATGCGGAGAAATTACTGTTTGTGCATTTACAATATTCATTGATTTTTGCCATTGAAAAACGTCCAGAAATGATTGAAGCTACTGACTGAATGAAAGGAGCTGGCATCTCACTCTCTTTGAATCTTCTTTATCATGCTAAGAGGAGCAGGAAAAAGCAAAAAATTTCAGAATTGCACCTTGCAATGCGGAGAAATTACTGTTTGTGCATTTACAATATTCATTGATTTTTGCCATTGAAAAACGTCCAGAAATGATTGAAGCTACTGACTGAATGAAAGGAGCTGGCATCTCACTCTCTTTGAATCTTCTTTATCATGCTAAGAGGAGCAGGAAAAATCAAAAAATTTCAGAATTGCACCTTGCAATGCGGAGAAATTACTGTTTGTGCATTTACAATATTCAATGATTTTTGCCATTGAAAAACATGTTATTCATATACCAGAAATGTTTGAAGCTACTGACTGAATGAAAGGAGCTGGCACCTCACTCTCTTTGAATCTTCTTTATCATGCTAAGAGGAGCGGGAAAAAGCAAAAAATTTCAGAATTGCACCTTGCAATGCGGAGAAATTACTGTTTGTGCATTTACAATATTCATTGATTTTTGCCATTGAAAAACATCCAGAAATGATTGAAGGTACTGACTGAATGAAAGGAGCTGGCATCTCACTCTCTTTGAATCTTCTTTATCATGCTAAGAGGAGCAGGAAAAAGCAAAAAATTTCAGAATTGCACCTTGCAATGCGGAGAAATTACTGTTTGTGCATTTACAATATTCATTGATTTTTGCCATTGAAAAACGTCCAGAAATGATTGAAGCTACTGACTGAATGAAAGGAGCTGGCATCTCACTCTCTTTGAATCTTCTTTATCATGCTAAGAGGAGCAGGAAAAAGCAAAAAATTTCAGAATTGCACCTTGCAATGCGGAGAAATTACTGTTTGTGCATTTACAATATTCATTGATTTTTGCCATTGAAAAACGTCCAGAAATGATTGAAGCTACTGACTGAATGAAAGGAGCTGGCATCTCACTCTCTTTGAATCTTCTTTATCATGCTAAGAGGAGCAGGAAAAATCAAAAAATTTCAGAATTGCACCTTGCAATGCGGAGAAATTACTGTTTGTGCATTTACAATATTCAATGATTTTTGCCATTGAAAAACATGTTATTCATATACCAGAAATGTTTGAAGCTACTGACTGAATGAAAGGAGCTGGCACCTCACTCTCTTTGAATCTTCTTTATCATGCTAAGAGGAGCGGGAAAAAGCAAAAAATTTCAGAATTGCACCTTGCAATGCGGAGAAATTACTGTTTGTGCATTTACAATATTCATTGATTTTTGCCATTGAAAAACATCCAGAAATGATTGAAGGTACTGACTGAATGAAAGGAGCTGGCATCTCACTCTCTTTGAATCTTCTTTATCATGCTAAGAGGAGCAGGAAAAAGCAAAAAATTTCAGAATTGCACCTTGCAATGCGGAGAAATTACTGTTTGTGCATTTACAATATTCATTGATTTTTGCCATTGAAAAACGTCCAGAAATGATTGAAGCTACTGACTGAATGAAAGGAGCTGGCATCTCACTCTCTTTGAATCTTCTTTATCATGCTAAGAGGAGCAGGAAAAAGCAAAAAATTTCAGAATTGCACCTTGCAATGCGGAGAAATTACTGTTTGTGCATTTACAATATTCATTGATTTTTGCCATTGAAAAACGTCCAGAAATGATTGAAGCTACTGACTGAATGAAAGGAGCTGGCATCTCACTCTCTTTGAATCTTCTTTATCATGCTAAGAGGAGCAGGAAAAAGCAAAAAATTTCAGAATTGCACCTTGCAATGCGGAGAAATTACTCTTTGTGCATTTACAATATTCATTGATTTTTGCCATTGAAAAACATCATGTTATTCATATACCAGAAATGTTTGAAGCTACTGACTGAATGAAAGGAGCTGGCATCTCACTCTCTTTGAATCTTCTTTATCATGCTAAGTGGAGCAGGAAAAAGCAAAAAATTTCAGAATTGCACCTTGCAATGCGGAGAAATTACTGTTTGTGCATTTACAATATTCATTGATTTTTGCCATTGAAAAACATCATGTTATTCATATACCAGAAATGTTTGAAGCTACTGACTGAATGAAAGGAGCTGGCATCTCACTCTCTTTGAATCTTCTTTATCATGCTAAGAGGAGCAGGAAAAAGCAAAAAATTTCAGAATTGCACCTTGCAATGTGGAGAAATTACTGTTTGTGCATTTACAATATTCATTGATTTTTACCATTGAAAAACGTCCAGAAATGATTGAAGCTACTGACTGAATGAAAGTAGCTGGCATCTCACTCTCTTTGAATCTTCTTTATCATGCTAAGAGGAGCAGGAAAAAGCAAAAAATTTCAGACTTGCACCTTGCAATGCGGAGAAATTACTGTTTGTGCATTTACAATATTCATTGATTTTTGCCATTGAAAAACATCATGTTATTCATATACCAGAAATGTTTGAAGCTACTGACTGAATGAAAGGAGCTGGCATCTCACTCTCTTTGAATCTTCTTTATCATGCTAAGAGGAGCAGGAAAAAGCAAAAAATTTCAGAATTGCACCTTGCAATGCGGAGAAATTACTGTTTGTGCATTTACAATATTCATTGATTTTTGCCATTGAAAAACGTCCAGAAATGATTGAAGCTACTGACTGAATGAAAGGAGCTGGCATCTCACTCTCTTTGAATCTTCTTTATCATGCTAAGAGGAGCAGGAAAAAGCAAAAAATTTCAGAATTGCACCTTGCAATGCGGAGAAATTACTGTTTGTGCATTTACAATATTCATTGATTTTTGCCATTGAAAAACGTCCAGAAATGATTGAAGCTACTGACTGAATGAAAGGAGCTGGCATCTCACTCTCTTTGAATCTTCTTTATCATGCTAAGAGGAGCAGGAAAAATCAAAAAATTTCAGAATTGCACCTTGCAATGCGGAGAAATTACTGTTTGTGCATTTACAATATTCAATGATTTTTGCCATTGAAAAACATGTTATTCATATACCAGAAATGTTTGAAGCTACTGACTGAATGAAAGGAGCTGGCACCTCACTCTCTTTGAATCTTCTTTATCATGCTAAGAGGAGCGGGAAAAAGCAAAAAATTTCAGAATTGCACCTTGCAATGCGGAGAAATTACTGTTTGTGCATTTACAATATTCATTGATTTTTGCCATTGAAAAACATCCAGAAATGATTGAAGGTACTGACTGAATGAAAGGAGCTGGCATCTCACTCTCTTTGAATCTTCTTTATCATGCTAAGAGGAGCAGGAAAAAGCAAAAAATTTCAGAATTGCACCTTGCAATGCGGAGAAATTACTGTTTGTGCATTTACAAGATTCATTGATTTTTGCCATTGAAAAACGTCCAGAAATGATTGAAGCTACTGACTGAATGAAAGGAGCTGGCATCTCACTCTCTTTGAATCTTCTTTATCATGCTAAGAGGAGCAGGAAAGAGCCAAAAATTTCAGAATTGCACCTTGCAATGCGGAGAAATTACAGTTTGTGCATTTACAATATTCATTGATTTTTGCCATTGAAAAACATCCAGAAATGATTGAAGCTACTGACTGAATGAAAGGAGCTGGCATCTCACTCTCTTTGAATATTCTTTATCATGCTAAGAGGAGCAGGAAAAAGCAAAAAATTTCAGAATTGCACCTTGCAATGCGGAGAAATTACTGTTTGTGCATTTACAATATTCATTGATTTTTGCCATTGAAAAACATCATGTTATTCATATACCAGAAATGTTTGAAGCTACTGACTGAATGAAAGGAGCTGGCATCTCACTCTCTTTGAATCTTCTTTATCATGCTAAGAGGAGCAGGAAAAAGCAAAAAATTTCAGAATTGCACCTTGCAATGCGGAGAAATTACTGTTTGTGCATTTACAATATTCATTGATTTTTGCCTTTGAAAAACATCATGTTATTCATATACCAGAAATGTTTGAAGCTACTGACTGAATGAAAGGAGCTGGCATCTCACTCTCTTTGAATCTTCTTTATCATGCTAAGAGGAGCAGGAAAAAGCAAAAAATTTCAGAATTGCACCTTGCAATGTGGAGAAATTACTGTTTGTGCACTTACAATATTCATTGATTTTTACCATTGAAAAACGTCCAGAAATGGTTGAAGCTACTGACTGAATGAAAGTAGCTGGCATCTCACTCTCTTTGAATCTTCTTTATCATGCTAAGAGGAGCAGGAAAAAGCAAAAAATTTCAGAATTGCACCTTGCAATGCAGAGAAATTACTGTTTGTGCATTTACAATATTCATTGATTTTTGCCATTGAAAAACATCATGTTATTCATATACCAGAAATGTTTGAAGCTACTGACTGAATGAAAGGAGCTGGCATCTCACTCTCTTTGAATCTTCTTTATCATGCTAAGAGGAGCAGGAAAAAGCAAAAAATTTCAGAATTGCACCTTGCAATGTGGAGAAATTACTGTTTGTGCATTTACAATATTCATTGATTTTTACCATTGAAAAACGTCCAGAAATGATTGAAGCTACTGACTGAATGAAAGTAGCTGGCATCTCACTCTCTTTGAATCTTCTTTATCATGCTAAGAGGAGCAGGAAAAAGCAAAAAATTTCAGACTTGCACCTTGCAATGCGGAGAAATTACTGTTTGTGCATTTACAATATTCATTGATTTTTGCCATTGAAAAACATCATGTTATTCATATACCAGAAATGTTTGAAGCTACTGACTGAATGAAAGGAGCTGGCATCTCACTCTCTTTGAATCTTCTTTATCATGCTAAGAGGAGCAGGAAAAAGCAAAAAATTTCAGAATTGCACCTTGCAATGCGGAGAAATTACTGTTTGTGCATTTACAATATTCATTGATTTTTGCCATTGAAAAACGTCCAGAAATGATTGAAGCTACTGACTGAATGAAAGGAGCTGGCATCTCACTCTCTTTGAATCTTGTTTATCATGCTAAGAGGAGCAGGAAAAAGCAAAAAATTTCAGAATTGCACCTTGCAATGCGGAGAAATTACTGTTTGTGCATTTACAATATTCATTGATTTTTGCCATTGAAAAACATCCAGAAATGATTGAAGCTACTGACTGAATGAAAGGAGCTGGCATCTCACTCTCTTTGAATCTTCTTTATCATGCTAAGAGGAGCAGGAAAAAGCAAAAAATTTCAGAATTGCACCTTGCAATGCGGAGAAATTACTGTTTGTGCATTTACAATATTCATTGATTTTTGCCATTGAAAAACATCATGTTATTCATATACCAGAAATGATTGAAGCTACTGACTGAATGAAAGGAGCTGGCATCTCACTCTCTTTGAATCTTCTTTATCATGCTAAGAGGAGCAGGAAAAAGCAAAAAATTTCAGAATTGCACCTTGCAATGCGGAGAAATGACTGTTTGTGCATTTACAATATTCATTGATTTTTGCCATTGAAAAACGTCCAGAAATGATTGAAGCTACTGACTGAATGAAAGGAACTGGCATCTCACTCTCTTTGAATCTTCTTTATCATGCTAAGAGGAGCAGGAAAAAGCAAAAAATTTCAGAATTGCACCTTGCAATGCGGAGAAATTACTGTTTGTGCATATACAATATTCATTGATTTTTGCCATTGAAAAACATCATGTTATTCATATACCAGAAATGATTGAAGCTACTGACTGAATGAAAGGAGCTGGCATCTCACTCTCTTTGAATCTTCTTTATCATGCTAAGAGGAGCAGGAAAAAGCAAAAAATTTCAGAATTGCACCTTGCAATGCGGAGAAATTACTGTTTGTGCATTTACAATATTCATTGATTTTTGCCATTGAAAAACGTCCAGAAATGATTGAAGCTACTGACTGAATGAAAGGAACTGGCATCTCACTCTCATTGAATCTTCTTTATCATGCTAAGAGGAGCAGGAAAAAGCAAAAAATTTCAGAATTGCACCTTGCAATGCGGAGAAATTACTGTTTGTGCATTTACAAAATTCATTGATTTTTGCCATTGAAAAACATCATGTTATTCATATACCAGAAATGTTTGAAGCTACTGACTGAATGAAAGGAGCTGACATCTCACTCTCTTTGAATCTTCTTTATCATGCTAAGAGGAGCAGGAAAAAGCAAAAAATTTCAGAATTGCACCTTGCAATGCGGAGAAATTACTGTTTGTGCATTTACAATATTCATTGATTTTTGCCATTGAAAAACATCCAGAAATGATTGAAGCTACTGACTGAATGAAAGGAGCTGGCATCTCACTCTCTTTGAATCTTCTTTATCATGCTAAGAGGAGCAGGAAAAAGCAAAAAATTTCAGAATTGCACCTTGCAATGCGGAGAAATAACTGTTTGTGCATTTACAATATTCATTGATTTTTGCCATTGAAAAACATCATGTTATTCATATACCAGAAATGATTGAAGCTACTGACTGAATGAAAGGAGCTGGCATCTCACTCTCTTTGAATCTTCTTTATCATGCTAAGAGGAGCAGGAAAAGGCAAAAAATTTCAGAATTGCACCTTGCAATGTAGAGAAATTACTGTTTGTGCATTTACAATATTCATTGATTTTTACCATTGAAAAACGTCCAGAAATGATTGAAGCTACTGACTGAATGAAAGTAGCTGGCATCTCACTCTCTTTGAATCTTCTTTATCATGCTAAGAGGAGCAGGAAAAAGCAAAAAATTTCAGACTTGCACCTTGCAATGCGGAGAAATTACTGTTTGTGCATTTACAATATTCATTGATTTTTGCCATTGAAAAACATCATGTTATTCATATACCAGAAATGTTTGAAGCTACTGACTGAATGAAAGGAGCTGGCATCTCACTCTCTTTGAATCTTCTTTATCATGCTAAGAGGAGCAGGAAAAAGCAAAAAATTTCAGAATTGCACCTTGCAATGCGGAGAAATTACTGTTTGTGCATTTACAATATTCATTGATTTTTGCCATTGAAAAACGTCCAGAAATGATTGAAGCTACTGACTGAATGAAAGGAGCTGGCATCTCACTCTCTTTGAATATTGTTTATCATGCTAAGAGGAGCAGGAAAAAGCAAAAAATTTCAGAATTGCACCTTGCAATGCGGAGAAATTACTGTTTGTGCATTTACAATATTCATTGATTTTTGCCATTGAAAAACGTCCAGAAATGATTGAAGCTACTGACTGAATGAAAGGAGCTGGCATCTCACTCTCTTTGAATCTTCTTTATCATGCTAAGAGGAGCAGGAAAAAGCAAAAAAATTCAGAATTGCACCTTGCAATGCGGAGAAATCACTGTTTGTGCATTTACAATATTCATTGATTTTTGCCATTGAAAAACATCATGTTATTCATATACCAGAAATGATTGAAGCTACTGACTGAATGAAAGGAGCTGGCATCTCACTCTCTTTGAATCTTCTTTATCATGCTAAGAGGAGCAGGAAAAAGCAAGAAATTTCAGAATTGCACCTTGCAATGCGGAGAAATTACTGTTTGTGCATTTACAATATTCATTGATTTTTGCCATTGAAAAACGTCCAGAAATGATTGAAGCTACTGACTGAATGAAAGGAACTGGCATCTCACTCTCTTTGAATCTTCTTTATCATGCTAAGAGGAGCAGGAAAAAGCAAAAAATTTCAGAATTGCACCTTGCAATGCGGAGAAATTACTGTTTGTGCATTTACAAAATTCATTGATTTTTGCCATTGAAAAACATCATGTTATTCATATACCAGAAATGTTTGAAGCTACTGACTGAATGAAAGGAGCTGACATCTCACTCTCTTTGAATCTTCTTTATCATGCTAAGAGGAGCAGGAAAAAGCAAAAAATTTCAGAATTTCACCTTGCAATGCGGAGAAATTACTGTTTGTGCATTTACAATATTCATTGATTTTTGCCATTGAAAAACGTCCAGAAATGATTGAAGCTACTGACTGAATGAAAGGAGCTGGCATCTCACTCTCTTTGAATCTTCTTTATCATGCTAAGAGGAGCAGGAAAAAGCAAAAAATTTCAGAATTGCACCTTGCAATGCGGAGAAATTACTGTTTGTGCATTTACAATATTCATTGATTTTTGCCATTGAAAAACATCATGTTATTCATATACCAGAAATGTTTGAAGCTACTGACTGAATGAAAGGAGCTGGCATCTCACTCTCTTTGAATCTTCTTTATCATGCTAAGAGGAGCAGGAAAAAGCAAAAAATTTCAGAATTGCACCTTGCAATGCGGAGAAATTACTGTTTGTGCATTTACAATATTCATTGATTTTTGCCATTGAAAAACATCATGTTATTCATATACCAGAAATGATTGAAGCTACTGACTGAATGAAAGGAGCTGGCATCTCACTCTCTTTGAATCTTCTTTATCATGCTAAGAGGAGCAGGAAAAAGCAAAAAATTTCAGAATTGCACCTTGCAATTCGGAGAAATTACTGTTTGTGCATTTACAATATTCATTGATTTTTGCCATTGAAAAACGTCCAGAAATGATTGAAGCTACTGACTGAATGAAAGGAGCTGGCATCTCACTCTCTTTGAATCTTCTTTATCATGCTAAGAGGAGCAGGAAAAAGCAAAAAATTTCAGAATTGCACCTTGCAATGCGGAGAAATTACTGTTTGTGCATTTACAATATTCATTGATTTTTGCCATTGAAAAACATCATGTTATTCATATACCAGAAATGTTTGAAGCTACTGACTGAATGAAAGGAGCTGGCATCTCACTCTCTTTGAATCTTCTTTATCATGCTAAGAGGAGCAGGAAAAAGCAAAAAATTTCAGAATTGCACCTTGCAATGCGGAGAAATTACTCTTTGTGCATTTACAATATTCATTGATTTTTGCCATTGAAAAACGTCCAGAAATGATTGAAGCTACTGACTGAATGAAAGGAGCTGGCATCTCACTCTCTTTGAATCTTCTTTATCATGCTAAGAGGAGCAGGAAAAAGCAAAAAATTTCAGAATTGCACCTTGCAATGCGGAGAAATTACTGTTTGTGCTTTTACAATATTCATTGATTTTTGCAATTGAAAAACATCATGTTATTCATATACCAGAAATGTTTGAAGCTACTGACTGAATGAAAGGAGCTGGCATCTAACTCTCTTTGAATCTTCTTTATCATGCTAAGAGGAGCAGGAAAAAGCAAAAAATTTCAGAATTGCACCTTGCAATGCGGAGAAATTACTGTTTGTGCATTTACAATATTCATTGATTTTTGCCATTGAAAAACGTCCAGAAATGATTGAAGCTACTGACTGAATGAAAGGAGCTGGCATCTCACTCTCTTTGAATCTTCTTTATCATGCTAAGAGGAGCAGGAAAAAGCAAAAAATTTCAGAATTGCACCTTGCAATGCGGAGAAATTACTGTTTGTGCATTTACAATATTCATTGATTTTTGCCATTGAAAAACGTCCAGAAATGATTGAAGCTACTGACTGAATGAAAGGAGCTGGCATCTCACTCTCCTTGAATCTTCTTTATCATGCTAAGAGGAGCAGGAAAAAGCAAAAAATTTCAGAATTGCAACTTGCAATGCGGAGAAATTACTGTTTGTGCATTTACAATATTCATTGATTTTTGCCATTGAAAAACATCATGTTATTCATATACCAGAAATGATTGAAGCTACTGACTGAATGAAAGGAGCTGGCATCTCACTCTCTTTGAATCTTCTTTATCATGCTAAGAGGAGCAGGAAAAAGCAAAAAATTTCAGAATTGCACCTTGCAATGCGGAGAAATTACTGTTTGTGCATTTACAATATTCATTGATTTTTGCCATTGAAAAACGTCAAGAAATGATTGAAGCTACTGACTGAATGAAAGGAGCTGGCATCTCACTCTCTTTGAATCTTCTTTATCATGCTAAGAGGAGCAGGAAAAAGCAAAAAATTTCAGAATTGCACCTTGCAATGCGGAGAAATTACTGTTTGTGCTTTTACAATATTCATTGATTTTTGCCATTGAAAAACATCATGTTATTCATATACAAGAAATGTTTGAAGCTACTGACTGAATGAAAGGAGCTGGCATCTCACTCTCTTTGAATCTTCTTTATCATGCTAAGAGGAGCAGGAAAAAGCAAAAAATTTCAGAATTGCACCTTGCAATGCGGAGAAATTACTGTTTGTGCATTTACAATATTCATTGATTTTTGCCATTGAAAAACGTCCAGAAATGATTGAAGCTACTGACTGAATGAAAGGAGCTGGCATCTCACTCTCTTTGAATCTTCTTTATCATGCTAAGAGGAGCAGGAAAAAGCAAAAAATTTCAGAATTGCACCTTGCAATGCGGAGAAATTACTGTTTGTGCATTTACAATATTCATTGATTTTTGCCATTGAAAAACGTCCAGAAATGATTGAAGCTACTGACTGAATGAAAGGAGCTGGCATCTCACTCGCTTTGAATCTTCTTTATCATGCTAAGAGGAGCAGGAAAAAGCAAAAAATTTCAGAATTGCACCTTGCAATGCGGAGAAATTACTGTTTGTGCATTTACAATATTCATTGATTTTTGCCATTGAAAAACATCATGTTATTCATATACCAGAAATGATTGAAGCTACTGACTGAATGAAAGGAGCTGGCATCTTACTCTCTTTGAATCTTCTTTGTCATGCTAAGAGGAGCAGGAAAAAGCAAAAAATTTCAGAATTGCACCTTGCAATGCGGAGAAATTACTGTTTGTGCATTTACAATATTCATTGATTTTTGCCATTGAAAAACGTCCAGAAATGATTGAAGCTACTGACTGAATGAAAGGAGCTGGCATCTCACTCTCTTTGAATCTTCTTTATCATGCTAAGAGGAGCAGGAAAAAGCAAAAAATTTCAGAATTGCACCTTGCAATGCGGAGAAATTACTGTTTGTGCATTTACAATATTCATTGATTTTTGCCATTGAAAAACGTCCAGAAATGATTGAAGCTACTGACTGAATGAAAGGAGCTGGCATCTCACTCTCTTTGAATCTTCTTTATCATGCTAAGAGGAGCAGGAAAAAGCAAAAAATTTCAGAATTGCACCTTGCAATGCGGAGAAATTACTGTTTGTGCATTTACAATATTCATTGATTTTTGCCATTGAAAAACCATCCAGAAATGATTGAAGCTACTGACTGAATGAAAGGAGCTGGCATCTCACTCTCTTTGAATCTTCTTTATCATGCTAAGAGGAGCAGGAAAAAGCAAAAAATTTCAGAATTGCACCTTGCAATGCGGAGAAATTACTGTTTGTGCATTTACAATATTCATTGATTTTTGCCATTGAAAAACGTCCAGAAATGATTGAAGCTACTGACTGAATGAAAGGAGCTGGCATCTCACTCTCTTTGAATCTTCTTTATCATGCTAAGAGGAGCAGGAAAAAGCAAAAAATTTCAGAATTGCACCTTGCAATGCGGAGAAATTACTGTTTGTGCATTTACAATATTCATTGATTTTTGCCATTGAAAAACATCATGTTATTCATATACCAGAAATGTTTGAAGCTACTGACTGAATGAAAGGAGCTGGCATCTCACTCTCTTTGAATCTTCTTTATCATGCTAAGAGGAGCAGGAAAAAGCAAAAAATTTCAGAATTGCACCTTGCAATGCGGAGAAATTACTGTTTGTGCATTTACAATATTCATTGATTTTTGCCATTGAAAAACATCATGTTATTCATATACCAGAAATGTTTGAAGCTACTGACTGAATGAAAGGAGCTGGCATCTCACTCTCTTTGAATCTTCTTTATCATGCTAAGAGGAGCAGGAAAAAGCAAAAAATTTCAGAATTGCACCTTGCAATGTGGAGAAATTACTGTTTGTGCATTTACAATATTCATTGATTTTTACCATTGAAAAACGTCCAGAAATGATTGAAGCTACTGACTGAATGAAAGTAGCTGGCATCTCACTCTCTTTGAATCTGCTTTACCATGCTAAGAGGAGCAGGAAAAAGCAAAAAATTTCAGACTTGCACCTTGCAATGCGGAGAAATTACTGTTTGTGCATTTACAATATTCATTGATTTTTGCCATTGAAAAACATCATGTTATTCATATACCAGAAATGTTTGAAGCTACTGACTGAATGAAAGGAGCTGGCATCTCACTCTCTTTGAATCTTCTTTATCATGCTAAGAGGAGCAGGAAAAAAGCAAAAAATTTCAGAATTGCACCTTGCAATGCGGAGAAATTACTGTTTGTGCATTTACAATATTCATTGATTTTTGCCATTGAAAAACGTCCAGAAATGATTGAAGCTACTGACTGAATGAAAGGAGCTGGCATCTCACTCTCTTTGAATCTTCTTTATCATGCTAAGAGGAGCAGGAAAAAGCAAAAAATTTCAGAATTGCACCTTGCAATGCGGAGAAATTACTGTTTGTGCATTTACAATATTCATTGATTTTTGCCATTGAAAAACATCCAGAAATGATTGAAGCTACTGACTGAATGAAAGGAGCTGGCATCTCACTCTCTTTGAATCTTCTTTATCATGCTAAGAGGAGCAGGAAAAAGCAAAAAATTTCAGAATTGCACCTTGCAATGCGGAGAAATTACTGTTTGTGCATTCACAATATTCATTGATTTTTGCCATTGAAAAACATCATGTTATTCATATACCAGAAATGTTTGAAGCTACTGACTGAATGAAAGGAGCTGGCATCTCACTCTCTTTGAATCTTCTTTATCATGCTAAGAGGAGCAGGAAAAAGCAAAAAATTTCAGAATTGCACCTTGCAATGCGGAGAAATTACTGTTTTTGCATTTACAATATTCATTGATTTTTGCCATTGAAAAACATCATGTTATTCATATACCAGAAATGTTTGAAGCTACTGACTGAATGAAAGGAGCTGGCATCTCACTCTCTTTGAATCTTCTTTATCATGCTAAGAGGAGCAGGAAAAAGCAAAAAATTTCAGAATTGCACCTTGCAATGTGGAGAAATTACTGTTTGTGCATTTACAATATTCATTGATTTTTACCATTGAAAAACGTCCAGAAATGATTGAAGCTACTGACTGAATGAAAGTAGCTGGCATCTCACTCTCTTTGAATCTTCTTTACCATGCTAAGAGGAGCAGGAAAAAGCAAAAAATTTCAGACTTGCACCTTGCAATGCGGAGAAATTACTGTTTGTGCATTTACAATATTCATTGATTTTTGCGATTGAAAAACATCATGTTATTCATATACCAGAAATGTTTGAAGCTACTGACTGAATGAAAGGAGCTGGCATCTCACTCTCTTTGAATCTTCTTTATCATGCTAAGAGGAGCAGGAAAAAGCAAAAAATTTCAGAATTGCACCTTGCAATGCGGAGAAATTACTGTTTGTGCATTTACAATATTCATTGATTTTTGCCATTGAAAAACGTCCAGAAATGATTGAAGCTACTGACTGAATGAAAGGAGCTGGCATCTCACTCTCTTTGAATCTTCTTTACCATGCTAAGAGGAGCAGGAAAAAGCAAAAAATTTCAGAATTGCACCTTGCAATGCGGAGAAATTACTGTTTGTGCATTTACAATATTCATTGATTTTTGCCATTGAAAAACGTCCAGAAATGATTGAAGCTACTGACTGAATGAAAGGAGCTGGCATCTCACTCTCTTTGAATCTTCTTTATCATGCTAAGAGGAGCAGGAAAAATCAAAAAATTTCAGAATTGCACCTTGCAATGCGGAGAAATTACTGTTTGTGCATTTACAATATTCATTGATTTTTGCCATTGAAAAACATGTTATTCATATACCAGAAATGTTTGAAGCTACTGACTGAATGAAAGGAGCTGGCACCTCACTCTCTTTGAATCTTCTTTATCATGCTAAGAGGAGCGGGAAAAAGCAAAAAATTTCAGAATTGCACCTTGCAATGCGGAGAAATTACTGTTTGTGCATTTACAATATTCATTGATTTTTGCCATTGAAAAACATCCAGAAATGATTGAAGGTACTGACTGAATGAAAGGAGCTGGCATCTCACTCTCTTTGAATCTTCTTTATCATGCTAAGAGGAGCAGGAAAAAGCAAAAAATTTCAGAATTGCCCTTGCAATGCGGAGAAATTACTGTTTGTGCATTTACAATATTCATTGATTTTTGCCATTGAAAAACGTCCAGAAATGATTGAAGCTACTGACTGAATGAAAGGAGCTGGCATCTCACTCTCTTTGAATCTTCTTTATCATGCTAAGAGGAGCAGGAAAAAGCAAAAAATTTCAGAATTGCACCTTGCAATGCGGAGAAATTACTGTTTGTGCTTTTACAATATTCATTGATTTTTGCCATTGAAAAACATCATGTTATTCATATACCAGAAATGTTTGAAGCTACTGACTGAATGAAAGGAGCTGGCATCTAACTCTCTTTGAATCTTCTTTATCATGCTAAGAGGAGCAGGAAAAAGCAAAAAATTTCAGAATTGCACCTTGCAATGCGGAGAAATTACTGTTTGTGCATTTACAATATTCATTGATTTTTGCCATTGAAAAACGTCCAGAAATGATTGAAGCTACTGACTGAATGAAAGGAGCTGGCATCTCACTCTCTTTGAATCTTCTTTATCATGCTAAGAGGAGCAGGAAAAAGCAAAAAATTTCAGAATTGCACCTTGCAATGCGGAGAAATTACTGTTTGTGCATTTACAATATTCATTGATTTTTGCCATTGAAAAACGTCCAGAAATGATTGAAGCTACTGACTGAATGAAAGGAGCTGGCATCTCACTCTTTTTGAATCTTCTTTATCATGCTAAGAGGAGCAGGAAAAAGCAAAAAATTTCAGAATTGCAACTTGCAATGCGGAGAAATTACTGTTTGTGCATTTACAATATTCATTGATTTTTGCCATTGAAAAACATCATGTTATTCATATACCAGAAATGATTGAAGCTACTGACTGAATGAAAGGAGCTGGCATCTCACTCTCTTTGAATCTTCTTTATCATGCTAAGAGGAGCAGGAAAAAGCAAAAAATTTCAGAATTGCACCTTGCAATGCGGAGAAATTACTGTTTGTGCATTTACAATATTCATTGATTTTTGCCATTGAAAAACGTCCAGAAATGATTAAAGCTACTGACTGAATGAAAGGAGCTGGCATCTCACTCTCTTTGAATCTTCTTTATCATGCTAAGAGGAGCAGGAAAAAGCAAAAAATTTCAGAATTGCACCTTGCAATGCGGAGAAATTACTGTTTGTGCTTTTACAATATTCATTGATTTTTGCCATTGAAAAACATCATGTTATTCATATACAAGAAATGTTTGAAGCTACTGACTGAATGAAAGGAGCTGGCATCTCACTCTCTTTGAATCTTCTTTATCATGCTAAGAGGAGCAGGAAAAAGCAAAAAATTTCAGAATTGCACCTTGCAATGCGGAGAAATTACTGTTTGTGCATTTACAATATTCATTGATTTTTGCCATTGAAAAACGTCCAGAAATGATTGAAGCTACTGACTGAATGAAAGGAGCTGGCATCTCACTCTCTTTGAATCTTCTTTATCATGCTAAGAGGAGCAGGAAAAAGCAAAAAATTTCAGAATTGCACCTTGCAATGCGGAGAAATTACTGTTTGTGCATTTACAATATTCATTGATTTTTGCCATTGAAAAACGTCCAGAAATGATTGAAGCTACTGACTGAATGAAAGGAGCTGGCATCTCACTCTCTTTGAATCTTCTTTATCATGCTAAGAGGAGCAGGAAAAAGCAAAAAATTTCAGAATTGCACCTTGCAATGCGGAGAAATTACTGTTTGTGCATTTACAATATTCATTGATTTTTGCCATTGAAAAACATCATGTTATTCATATACCAGAAATGATTGAAGCTACTGACTGAATGAAAGGAGCTGGCATCTTACTCTCTTTGAATCTTCTTTGTCATGCTAAGAGGAGCAGGAAAAAGCAAAAAATTTCAGAATTGCACCTTGCAATGCGGAGAAATTACTGTTTGTGCATTTACAATATTCATTGATTTTTGCCATTGAAAATCGTCCAGAAATGATTGAAGCTACTGACTGAATGAAAGGAGCTGGCATCTCACTCTCTTTGAATCTTCTTTGTCATGCTAAGAGGAGCAGGAAAAAGCAAAAAATTTCAGAATTGCACCTTGCAATGCGGAGAAATTACTGTTTGTGCATTTACAATATTCATTGATTTTTGCCATTGAAAAACGTCCAGAAATGATTGAAGCTACTGACTGAATGAAAGGAGCTGGCATCTCACTCTCTTTGAATCTTCTTTATCATGCTAAGAGGAGCAGGAAAAAGCAAAAAATTTCAGAATTGCACCTTGCAATGCGGAGAAATTACTGTTTGTGCATTTACAATATTCATTGATTTTTGCCATTGAAAAACATCCAGAAATGATTGAAGCTACTGACTGAATGAAAGGAGCTGGCATCTCACTCTCTTTGAATCTTCTTTATCATGCTAAGAGGAGCAGGAAAAAGCAAAAAATTTCAGAATTGCACCTTGCAATGCGGAGAAATTACTGTTTGTGCATTTACAATATTCATTGATTTTTGCCATTGAAAAACGTCCAGAAATGATTGAAGCTACTGACTGAATGAAAGGAGCTGGCATCTCACTCTCTTTGAATCTTCTTTATCATGCTAAGAGGAGCAGGAAAAAGCAAAAAATTTCAGAATTGCACCTTGCAATGCGGAGAAATTACTGTTTGTGCATTTACAATATTCATTGATTTTTGCCATTGAAAAACATCATGTTATTCATATACCAGAAATGTTTGAAGCTACTGACTGAATGAAAGGAGCTGGCATCTCACTCTCTTTGAATCTTCTTTATCATGCTAAGAGGAGCAGGAAAAAGCAAAAAATTTCAGAATTGCACCTTGCAATGCGGAGAAATTACTGTTTGTGCATTTACAATATTCATTGATTTTTGCCATTGAAAAACATCATGTTATTCATATACCAGAAATGTTTGAAGCTACTGACTGAATGAAAGGAGCTGGCATCTCACTCTCTTTGAATCTTCTTTATCATGCTAAGAGGAGCAGGAAAAAGCAAAAAATTTCAGAATTGCACCTTGCAATGTGGAGAAATTACTGTTTGTGCATTTACAATATTCATTGATTTTTACCATTGAAAAACGTCCAGAAATGATTGAAGCTACTGACTGAATGAAAGTAGCTGGCATCTCACTCTCTTTGAATCTTCTTTACCATGCTAAGAGGAGCAGGAAAAAGCAAAAAATTTCAGACTTGCACCTTGCAATGCGGAGAAATTACTGTTTGTGCATTTACAATATTCATTGATTTTTGCCATTGAAAAACATCATGTTATTCATATACCAGAAATGTTTGAAGCTACTGACTGAATGAAAGGAGCTGGCACCTCACTCTCTTTGAATCTTCTTTATCATGCTAAGAGGAGCGGGAAAAAGCAAAAAATTTCAGAATTGCACCTTGCAATGCGGAGAAATTACTGTTTGTGCATTTACAATATTCATTGATTTTTGCCATTGAAAAACATCCAGAAATGATTGAAGGTACTGACTGAATGAAAGGAGCTGGCATCTCACTCTCTTTGAATCTTCTTTATCATGCTAAGAGGAGCTGGAAAAAGCAAAAAATTTCAGAATTGCACCTTGCAATGCGGAGAAATTACTGTTTGTGCATTTACAATATTCATTGATTTTTGCCATTGAAAAACGTCCAGAAATGATTGAAGCTACTGACTGAATGAAAGGAGCTGGCATCTCACTCTCTTTGAATCTTCTTTATCATGCTAAGAGGAGCAGGAAAAAACAAAAAATTTCAGAATTGCACCTTGCAATGCGGAGAAATTACAGTTTGTGCATTTACAATATTCATTGATTTTTGACATTGAAAAACATCCAGAAATGATTGAAGCTACTGACTGAATGAAAGGAGCTGGCATCTCACTCTCTTTGAATATTCTTTATCATGCTAAGAGGAGCAGGAAAAAGCAAAAAATTTCAGAATTGCACCTTGCAATGCGGAGAAATTACTGTTTGTGCATTTACAATATTCATTGATTTTTGCCATTGAAAAACATCATGTTATTCATATACCAGAAATGTTTGAAGCTACTGACTGAATGAAAGGAGCTGGCATCTCACTCTCTTTGAATCTTCTTTATCATGCTAAGAGGAGCAGGAAAAAGCAAAAAATTTCAGAATTGCACCTTGCAATGCGGAGAAATTACTTTTTGTGCATTTACAATATTCATTGATTTTTGCCATTGAAAAACATCATGTTATTCATATACCAGAAATGTTTGAAGCTACTGACTGAATGAAAGGAGCTGGCATCTCACTCTCTTTGAATCTTCTTTATCATGCTAAGAGGAGCAGGAAAAAGCAAAAAATTTCAGAATTGCACCTTGCAATGTGGAGAAATTACTGTTTGTGCATTTACAATATTCATTGATTTTTACCATTGAAAAACATCCAGAAATGATTGAAGCTACTGACTGAATGAAAGTAGCTGGCATCTCACTCTCTTTGAATCTTCTTTATCATGCTAAGAGGAGCAGGAAAAAGCTAAAAATTTCAGAATTGCACCTTGCAATGCAGAGAAATTACTGTTTGTGCACTTACAATATTCATTGATTTTTGCCATTGAAAAACATCATGTTATTCATATACCAGAAATGTTTGAAGCTACTGACTGAATGAAAGGAGCTGGCATCTCACTCTCTTTGAATCTTCTTTATCATGCTAAGAGGAGCAGGAAAAAGCAAAAAATTTCAGAATTGCACCTTGCAATGTGGAGAAATTACTGTTTGTGCATTTACAATATTCATTGATTTTTACCATTGAAAAACATCCAGAAATGATTGAAGCTACTGACTGAATGAAAGTAGCTGGCATCTCACTCTCTTTGTATCTTCTTTATCATGCTAAGAGGAGCAGGAAAAAGCAAAAAATTTCAGACTTGCACCTTGCAATGCGGAGAAATTACTGTTTGTGCATTTACAATATTCATTGATTTTTGCCATTGAAAAACATCATGTTATTCATATACCAGAAATGTTTGAAGCTACTGACTGAATGAAAGGAGCTGGCATCTCACTCTCTTTGAATCTTCTTTATCATGCTAAGAGGAGCAGGAAAAAGCAAAAAATTTCAGAATTGCACCTTGCAATGCGGAGAAATTACTGTTTGTGCATTTACAATATTCATTGATTTTTGCCATTGAAAAACGTCCAGAAATGATTGAAGCTACTGACTGAATGAAAGGAGCTGGCATCTCACTCTCTTTGAATCTTGTTTATCATGCTAAGAGGAGCAGGAAAAAGCAAAAAATTTCAGAATTGCACCTTGCAATGCGGAGAAATTACTGTTTGTGCATTTACAATATTCATTGATTTTTGCCATTGAAAAACGTCCAGAAATGATTGAAGCTACTGACTGAATGAAAGGAGCTGGCATCTCACTCTCTTTGAATCTTCTTTATCATGCTAAGAGGAGCAGGAAAAAGCAAAAAATTTCAGAATTGCACCTTGCAATGCGGAGAAATTATTGTTTGTGCATTTACAATATTCATTGATTTTTGCCATTGAAAAACATCATGTTATTCATATACCAGAAATGATTGAAGATACTGACTGAATGAAAGGAGCTGGCATCTCACTCTCTTTGAATCTTCTTTATCATGCTAAGAGGAGCAGGAAAAAGCAAAAAATTTCAGAATTGCACCTTGCAATGCGGAGAAATTACTGTTTGTGCATTTACAATATTCATTGATTTTTGCCATTGAAAAACGTCCAGAAATGATTGAAGCTACTGACTGAATGAAAGGAACTGGCATCTCACTCTCTTTGAATCTTCTTTATCATGCTAAGAGGAGCAGGAAAAAGCAAAAAATTTCAGAATTGCACCTTGCAATGCGGAGAAATTACTCTTTGTGCATTTACAAAATTCATTGATTTTTGCCATTGAAAAACATCATGTTATTCATATACCAGAAATGTTTGAAGCTACTGACTGAATGAAAGGAGCTGACATCTCACTCTCTTTGAATCTTCTTTATCATGCTAAGAGGAGCAGGAAAAAGCAAAAAATTTCAGAATTGCACCTTGCAATGCGGAGAAATTACTGTTTGTGCATTTACAATATTCATTGATTTTTGCCATTGAAAAACATCCAGAAATGATTGAAGCTACTGACTGAATGAAAGGAGCTGGCATCTCACTCTCTTTGAATCTTCTTTATCATGCTAAGAGGAGCAGGAAAAAGCAAAAAATTTCAGAATTGCACCTTGCAATGCGGAGAAATTACTGTTTGTGCATTTACAATATTCATTGATTTTTGCCATTGAAAAACATCATGTTATTCATATACCAGAAATGTTTGAAGCTACTGACTGAATGAAAGGAGCTGGCATCTCACTCTCTTTGAATCTTCTTTATCATGCTAAGAGGAGCAGGAAAAAGCAAAAAATTTCAGAATTGCACCTTGCAATGCGGAGAAATTACTGTTTGTGCATTTACAATATTCATTGATTTTTGCCATTGAAAAACATCATGTTATTCATATACCAGAAATGTTTGAAGCTACTGACTGAATGAAAGGAGCTGGCATCTCACTCTCTTTGAATCTTCTTTATCATGCTAAGAGGAGCAGGAAAAAGCAAAAAATTTCAGAATTGCACCTTGCAATGTGGAGAAATTACTGTTTGTGCATTTACAATATTCATTGATTTTTACCATTGAAAAAGGTCCAGAAATGATTGAAGCTACTGACTGAATGAAAGTAGCTGGCATCTCACTCTCTTTGAATCTTCTTTATCATGCTAAGAGGAGCAGGAAAAAGCAAAAAATTTCAGACTTGCACCTTGCAATGCGGAGAAATTACTGTTTGTGCATTTACAATATTCATTGATTTTTGCCATTGAAAAACATCATGTTATTCATATACCAGAAATGTTTGAAGCTACTGACTGAATGAAAGGAGCTGGCATCTCACTCTCTTTGAATCTTCTTTATCATGCTAAGAGGAGCAGGAAAAAGCAAAAAATTTCAGAATCGCACCTTGCAATGCGGAGAAATTACTGTTTGTGCATTTACAATTTTCATTGATTTTTGCCATTGAAAAACGTCCAGAAATGATTGAAGGTACTGACTGAATGAAAGGAGCTGGCATCTCACTCTCTTTGAATCTTCTTTATCATGCTAAGAGGAGCAGGAAAAAGCAAAAAATTTCAGAATTGCACCTTGCAATGCGGAGAAATTACTGTTTGTGCATTTACAATATTCATTGATTTTTGCCATTGAAAAACGTCCAGAAATGATTGAAGCTACTGACTGAATGAAAGGAGCTGGCATCTCACTCTCTTTGAATCTTCTTTATCATGCTAAGAGGAGCAGGAAAAAGCAAAAAATTTCAGAATTGCACCTTGCAATGCGGAGAAATTACAGTTTGTGCATTTACAATATTCATTGATTTTTGCCATTGAAAAACATCCAGAAATGATTGAAGCTACTGACTGAATGAAAGGAGCTGGCATCTCACTCTCTTTGAATCTTCTTTATCATGCTAAGAGGAGCAGGAAAAAGCAAAAAATTTCAAAATTGCACCTTGCAATGCGGAGAAATTACAGTTTGTGCATTTACAATATTCATTGATTTTTGCCATTGAAAAACATCATGTTATTCATATACCAGAAATGTTTGAAGCTACTGACTGAATGAAAGGAGCTGGCATCTCACTCTCTTTGAATCTTCTTTATCATGCTAAGAGGAGCAGGAAAAAGCAAAAAATTTCAGAATTGCACCTTGCAATGCGGAGAAATTACTGTTTGTGCATTTACAATATTCATTGATTTTTGCCATTGAAAAACATGTTATTCATATACCAGAAATGTTTGAAGCTACTGACTGAATGAAAGGAGCTGGCACCTCACTCTCTTTGAATCTTTATCATGCTAAGAGGAGCGGGAAAAAGCAAAAAATTTCAGAATTGCACCTTGCAATGCGGAGAAATTACTGTTTGTGCATTTACAATATTCATTGATTTTTGCCATTGAAAAACGTCCAGAAATGATTGAAGGTACTGACTGAATGAAAGGAGCTGGCATCTCACTCTCTTTGAATCTTCTTTATCATGCTAAGAGGAGCAGGAAAAAGCAAAACATTTCAGAATTGCACCTTGCAATGCGGAGAAATTACTGTTTGTGCATTTACAATATTCATTGATTTTTGCCATTGAAAAACGTCCAGAAATGATTGAAGCTACTGACTGAATGAAAGGAGCTGGCATCTCACTCTCTTTGAATCTTCTTTATTATGCTAAGAGGAGCAGGAAAAAGCAAAAAATTTCAGAATTGCACCTTGCAATGCGGAGAAATTACAGTTTGTGCATTTACAATATTCATTGATTTTTGCCATTGAAAAACATCCAGAAATGATTGAAGCTACTGACTGAATGAAAGGAGCTGGCATCTCACTCTCTTTGAATCTTCTTTATCATGCTAAGAGGAGCAGGAAAAAGCAAAAAATTTCAGAATTGCACCTTGCAATGCGGAGAAATTACTGTTTGTGCATTTACAATATTCATTGATTTTTGCCATTGAAAAACATCATGTTATTCATATACCAGAAATGTTTGAAGCTACTGACTGAATGAAAGGAGCTGGCATCTCACTCTCTTTGAATCTTCTTTATCATGCTAAGAGGAGCAGGAAAAAGCAAAAAATTTCAGAATTGCACCTTGCAATGTGGAGAAATTACTGTTTGTGCATTTACAATATTCATTGATTTTTACCATTGAAAAACGTCCAGAAATGATTGAAGCTACTGACTGAATGAAAGTAGCTGGCATCTCACTCTCTTTGAATCTTCTTTATCATGCTAAGAGGAGCAGGAAAAAGCAAAAAATTTCAGACTTGCACCTTGCAATGCGGAGAAATTACTGTTTGTGCATTTACAATATTCATTGATTTTTGCCATTGAAAAACATCATGTTATTCATATACCAGAAATGTTTGAAGCTACTGACTGAATGAAAGGAGCTGGCATCTCACTCTCTTTGAATCTTCTTTATCATGCTAAGAGGAGCAGGAAAAAGCAAAAAATTTCAGAATTGCACCTTGCAATGCAGAGAAATTACTGTTTGTGCATTTACAATATTCATTGATTTTTGCCATTGAAAAACGTCCAGAAATGATTGAAGCTACTGACTGAATGAAAGGAGCTGGCATCTCACTCTCTTTGAATCTTGTTTATCATGCTAAGAGGAGCAGGAAAAAGCAAAAAATTTCAGAATTGCACCTTGCAATGCGGAGAAATTACTGTTTGTGCATTTACAATATTCATTGATTTTTGCCATTGAAAAACATCCAGAAATGATTGAAGCTACTGACTGAATGAAAGGAGCTGGCATCTCACTCTCTTTGAATCTTCTTTATCATGCTAAGAGGAGCAGGAAAAAGCAAAAAATTTCAGAATTGCACCTTGCAATGCGGAGAAATTACTGTTTGTGCATTTACAATATTCATTGATTTTTGCCATTGAAAAACATCATGTTATTCATATACCAGAAATGTTTGAAGCTACTGACTGAATGAAAGGAGCTGGCATCTCACTCTCTTTGAATCTTCTTTATCATGCTAAGAGGAGCAGGAAAAAGCAAAAAATTTCATAATTGCACCTTGCAATGCGGAGAAATTACTGTTTGTGCATTTACAATATTCATTGATTTTTGCCATTGAAAAACGTCCAGAAATGATTGAAGCTACTGACTGAATGAAAGGAGCTGGCATCTCACTCTCTTTGAATCATGTTTATCATGCTAAGAGGAGCAGGAAAAAGCAAAAAATTTCAGAATTGCACCTTGCAATGCGGAGAAATTACTGTTTGTGCATTTACAATATTCATTGATTTTTGCCATTGAAAAACGTCCAGAAATGATTGAAGCTACTGACTGAATGAAAGGAGCTGGCATCTCACTCTCTTTGAATCTTCTTTATTATGCTAAGAGGAGCAGGAAAAAGCAAAAAATTTCAGAATTGCACCTTGCAATGCGGAGAAATTACAGTTTGTGCATTTACAATATTCATTGATTTTTGCCATTGAAAAACATCCAGAAATGATTGAAGCTACTGACTGAATGAAAGGAGCTGGCATCTCACTCTCTTTGAATCTTCTTTATCATGCTAAGAGGAGCAGGAAAAAGCAAAAAATTTCAGAATTGCACCTTGCAATGCGGAGAAATTACTGTTTGTGCATTTACAATATTCATTGATTTTTGCCATTGAAAAACATCATGTTATTCATATACCAGAAATGTTTGAAGCTACTGACTGAATGAAAGGAGCTGGCATCTCACTCTCTTTGAATCTTCTTTATCATGCTAAGAGGAGCAGGAAAAAGCAAAAAATTTCAGAATTGCACCTTGCAATGTGGAGAAATTACTGTTTGTGCATTTACAATATTCATTGATTTTTACCATTGAAAAACGTCCAGAAATGATTGAAGCTACTGACTGAATGAAAGTAGCTGGCATCTCACTCTCTTTGAATCTTCTTTATCATGCTAAGAGGAGCAGGAAAAAGCAAAAAATTTCAGACTTGCACCTTGCAATGCGGAGAAATTACTGTTTGTGCATTTACAATATTCATTGATTTTTGCCATTGAAAAACATCATGTTATTCATATACCAGAAATGTTTGAAGCTACTGACTGAATGAAAGGAGCTGGCATCTCACTCTCTTTGAATATTCTTTATCATGCTAAGAGGAGCAGGAAAAAGCAAAAAATTTCAGAATTGCACCTTACAATGCAGAGAAATTACTGTTTGTGCATTTACAATATTCATTGATTTTTGCCATTGAAAAACGTCCAGAAATGATTGAAGCTACTGACTGAATGAAAGGAGCTGGCATCTCACTCTCTTTGAATCTTGTTTATCATGCTAAGAGGAGCAGGAAAAAGCAAAAAATTTCAGAATTGCACCTTGCAATGCGGAGAAATTACTGTTTGTGCATTTACAATATTCATTGATTTTTGCCATTGAAAAACATCCAGAAATGATTGAAGCTACTGACTGAATGAAAGGAGCTGGCATCTCACTCTCTTTGAATCTTCTTTATCATGCTAAGAGGAGCAGGAAAAAGCAAAAAATTTCAGAATTGCACCTTGCAATGCGGAGAAATTACTGTTTGTGCATTTACAATATTCATTGTTTTTTGCCATTGAAAAACATCATGTTATTCATATACCAGAAATGTTTGAAGCTACTGACTGAATGAAAGGAGCTGGCATCTCACTCTCTTTGAATCTTCTTTATCATGCTAAGAGGAGCAGGAAAAAGCAAAAAATTTCATAATTGCACCTTGCAATGCGGAGAAATTACTGTTTGTGCATTTACAATATTCATTGATTTTTGCCATTGAAAAACGTCCAGAAATGATTGAAGCTACTGACTGAATGAAAGGAGCTGGCATCTCACTCTCTTTGAATCATGTTTATCATGCTAAGAGGAGCAGGAAAAAGCAAAAAATTTCAGAATTGCACCTTGCAATGCGGAGAAATTACTGTTTGTGCATTTACAATATTCATTGATTTTTGCCATTGAAAAACGTCCAGAAATTATTGAAGCTACTGACTGAATGAAAGGAGCTGGCATCTCACTCTCTTTGAATCTTCTTTATCATGCTAAGAGGAGCAGGAAAAAGCAAAAAATTTCAGAATTGCACCTTGCAATGCGGAGAAATTACTGTTTGTGCATTTACAATATTCATTGATTTTTGCCATTGAAAAACATCATGTTATTCATATACCAGAAATGATTGAAGCTACTGACTGAATGAAAGGAGCTGGCATCTCACTCTCTTTGAATCTTCTTTATCATGCTAAGAGGAGCAGGAAAAAGTAAAAAATTTCAGAATTGCACTATGCAATGCGGAGAAATTACTGTTTGTGCATTTATAATATTCAATGATTTTTGCCATTGAAAAACGTCCAGAAATGATTGAAGCTACTGACTGAACGAAAGGAGCTGGCATCTCATTCTCTTTGAATCTTCTTTATCATGCTAAGAGGAGCAGGAAAAAGCAAAAAATTTCAGAATTGCACCTTGCAATGCGGAGAAATTACTGTTTGTGCATTTACAATATTCATTGATTTTTGCCATTGAAAAACATCATGTTATTCATATACCAGAAATGTTTGAAGCTACTGACTGAATGAAAGGAGCTGGCATCTCACTCTCTTTGAATCTTCTTTATCATGCTAAGAGGAGCAGGAAAAAGCAAAAAATTTCAGAATTGCAACTTGCAATGCGGAGAAATTACTGTTTGTGCATTTACAATATTCATTGATTTTTGCCATTGAAAAACGTCCAGAAATGATTGAAGCTACTGACTGAATGAAAGGAGCTGGCATCTCACTCTCTTTGAATCTTCTTTATCATGCTAAGAGGAGCAGGTAAAAGCAAAAAATTTCAGAATTGCACCTTGCAATGCGGAGAAATTACTGTTTGTGCATTTACAATATTCATTGATTTTTGCCATTGAAAAACATCCAGAAATGATTGAAGCTACTGACTGAATGAAAGGAGCTGGCATCTCACTCTCTTTGAATCTTGTTTATCATGCTAAGAGGAGCAGGAAAAAGCAAAAAATTTCAGAATTGCACCTTGCAATGCGGAGAAATTACTGTTTGTGCATTTGCAATATTCATTGATTTTTGCCATTGAAAAACGTCCAGAAATGATTGAAGCTACTGACTGAATGAAAGGAGCTGGCATCTCACTCTCTTTGAATCTTCTTTATCATGCTAAGAGGAGCAGGAAAAAGCAAAAAATTTCAGAATTGCACCTTGCAATGCGGAGAAATTACTGTTTGTGCATTTACAATATTCATTGATTTTTGCCATTGAAAAACATCATGTTATTCATATACCAGAAATGATTGAAGCTACTGACTGAATGAAAGGAGCTGGCATCTCACTCTCTTTGAATCTTCTTTATCATGCTAAGAGGAGCAGGAAAAAGCAAAAAATTTCAGAATTGCACCTTGCAATGCGGAGAAATTACTGTTTGTGCATTTACAATATTCATTGATTTTTGCCATTGAAAAACATCATGTTATTCATATACCAGAAATGTTTGAAGCTACTGACTGAATGAAAGGAGCTGGCATCTCACTCTCTTTGAATCTTCTTTATCATGCTAAGAGGAGCAGGAAAAAGCAAAAAATTTCAGAATTGCACCTTGCAATGCGGAGAAATTACTGTTTGTGCATTTACAATAGTCATTGATTTTTACCATTGAAAAACGTCCAGAAATGATTGAGGCTACTGACTGAACGAAAGGAGCTGGCATCTCACTCTCTTTGAATCTTCTTTAACATGCTAAGAGGAGCAGGAAAAAGCAAAAAATTTCAGAATTGCACCTTGCAATGCGGAGAAATTACTGTTTGTGCATTTACAATATTCATTGATTTTTGCCATTGAAAAACATCATGTTATTCATATACCAGAAATGTTTGAAGCTACTGACTGAATGAAAGGAGCTGGCATCTCACTCTCTTTGAATCTTCTTTATCATGCTAAGAGGAGCAGGAAAAAACAAAAAATTTCAGAATTGCACCTTGCAATGCGGAGAAATTACTGTTTGTGCATTTACAATATTCATTGATTTTTGCCATTGAAAAACATCATGTTATTCATATACCAGAAATGATTGAAGCTACTGACTGAATGAAAGGAGCTGGCATCTCACTCTCTTTGAATCTTCTTTATCATGCTAAGAGGAGCAGGAAAAAGTAAAAAATTTCAGAATTGCACCTTGCAATGCGGAGAAATTACTGTTTGTGCATTTACAATATTCAATGATTTTTGCCATTGAAAAAAGTCCAGAAATGATTGAAGCTACTGACTCAATGAAAGGAGCTGGCATCTCACTCTCTTTGAATCTTCTTTATCATGCTAAGAGGAGCAGGAAAAAGCAAAAAATTTCAGAATTGCACCTTGCAATGCGGAGAAATTACTGTTTGTGCATTTACAATATTCATTGATTTTTGCCATTGAAAAACATCATGTTATTCATATACCAGAAATGTTTGAAGCTACTGACTGAATGAAAGGAGCTGGCATCTCACTCTCTTTGAATCTTCTTTATCATGCTAAGAGGAGCAGGAAAAAGCAAAAAATTTCAGAATTGCACCTTGCAATGCGGAGAAATTACTGTTTGTGCATTTACAATATTCATTGATTTTTGCCATTGAAAAACATCATGTTATTCATATACCAGAAATGTTTGAAGCTACTGACTGAATGGAAGGAGCTGGCATCTCACTCTCTTTGAATCTTCTTTATCATGCTAAGAGGAGCAGGAAAAAGCAAAAAATTTCAGAATTGCACCTTGCAATGCGGAGAAATTACTGTTTGTGCATTTACAATATTCATTGATTTTTGCCATTGAAAAACATGTTATTCATATACCAGAAATGTTTGAAGCTACTGACTGAATGAAAGGAGCTGGCATCTCACTCTCTTTGAATCTTCTTTATCATGCTAAGAGGAGCAGGAAAAAGCAAAAAATTTCAGAATTGCACCTTGCAATGCGGAGAAATTACAGTTTGTGCATTTACAATATTCATTGATTTTTGCCATTGAAAAACGTCCAGAAATGATTGAAGCTACTGACTGAATGAAAGGAGCTGGCATCTCACTCTCTTTGAATCTTCTTTATCATGCTAAGAGGAGCAGGAAAAAGCAAAAAATTTCAGAATTGCACCTTGCAATGCGGAGAAATTACTGTTTGTGCATTTACAATATTCATTGATTTTTGCCATTGAAAAACGTCCAGAAATGATTGAAGCTACTGACTGAATGAAAGGAGCTGGCATCTCACTCTCTTTGAATCTTCTTTATCATGCTAAGAGGAGCAGGAAAAAGCAAAAAATTTCAGAATTGCTCCTTGCAATGCGGAGAAATTACTGTTTGTGCATTTACAATATTCATTGATTTTTGCCATTGAAAAACATGTTATTCATATACCAGAAATGTTTGAAGCTACTGACTGAATGAAAGGAGCTGGCACCTCACTCTCTTTGAATCTTCTTTATCATGCTAAGAGGAGCAGGAAAAAGCAAAAAATTTCAGAATTGCACCTTGCAATGCGGAGAAATTACTGTTTGTGCATTTACAATATTCATTGATTTTTGCCATTGAAAAACGTCCAGAAATGATTGAAGCTACTGACTGAATGAAAGGAGCTGGCATCTCACTCTCTTTGAATCTTCTTTATCATGCTAAGAGGAGCAGGAAAAAGCAAAAAATTTCAGAATTGCGCCTTGCAATGCGGAGAAATTAGTGTTTGTGCATTTACAAAATTCATTGATTTTTGCCATTGAAAAACATCATGTTATTCATTTACCAGAAATGATTGAAGCTACTGACTGAATGAAAGGAGCTGGCATCTCACTCTCTTTGAAACTTCTTTATCATGCTAAGAGGAGCAGGAAAAAGCAAAAAATTTCAGAATTGCACCTTGCAATGCGGAGAAATTACTGTTTGTGCATTTACAATATTCATTGATTTTTGCCATTGAAAAACGTCCAGAAATGATTGAAGCTACTGACTGAATGAAAGGAGCTGGCATCTCACTCTCTTTGAATCTTTTTTATCATGCTAAGAGGAGCAGGAAAAAGCAAAAAATTTCAGAATTGCACCTTGCAATGCGGAGAAATTACTGTTTGTGCATTTACAATATTCATTGATTTTTACCATTGAAAAACGTCCAGAAATGATTGAAGCTACTGACTGAATGAAAGTAGCTGGCATCTCACTCTCTTTGAATCTTCTTTATCATGCTAAGAGGAGCAGGAAAAAGCAAAAAATTTCAGACTTGCACCTTGCAATGCGGAGAAATTACTGTTTGTGCATTTACAATATTCATTGATTTTTGCCATTGAAAAACATCATGTTATTCATATACCAGAAATGTTTGAAGCTACTGACTGAATGAAAGGAGCTGGCATCTCACTCTCTTTGAATCTTCTTTATCATGCTAAGAGGAGCAGGAAAAAGCAAAAAATTTCAGAATTGCACCTTGCAATGCGGAGAAATTACTGTTTGTGCATTTACAATATTCATTGATTTTTGCCATTGAAAAACGTCCAGAAATGATTGAAGCTACTGACTGAATGAAAGGAGCTGGCATCTCACTCTCTTTGAATCTTCTTTATCATGCTAAGAGGAGCAGGAAAAAGCAAAAAATTTCAGAATTGCACCTTACAATGCGGAGAAATTACAGTTTGTGCATTTACAATATTCATTGATTTTTGCCATTGAAAAACGTCCAGAAATGATTGAAGCTACTGACTGAATGAAAGGAGCTGGCATCTCACTCTCTTTGAATCTTCTTTATCATGCTAAGAGGAGCAGGAAAAAGCAAAAAATTTCAGAATTGCACCTTGCAATGCGGAGAAATTACTGTTTGTGCATTTACAATATTCATTGATTTTTGCCATTGAAAAACGTCCAGAAATGATTGAAGCTACTGACTGAATGAAAGGAGCTGGCATCTCACTCTCTTTGAATCTTCTTTATCATGCTAAGAGGAGCAGGAAAAAGCAAAAAATTTCAGAATTGCACCTTGCAATGCGGAGAAATTACTGTTTGTGCATTTACAATATTCATTGATTTTTGCCATTGAAAAACATCATGTTATTCATATACCAGAAATGTTTGAAGCTACTGACTGAATGAAAGGAGCTGGCATCTCACTCTCTTTGAATCTTCTTTATCATGCTAAGAGGAGCAGGAAAAAGCAAAAAATTTCAGAATTGCACCTTGCAATGCGGAGAAATTACTGTTTGTGCAATTACAATATTCATTGATTTTTGCCATTGAAAAACGTCCAGAAATGATTGAAGCTACTGACTGAATGAAAGGAGCTGGCATCTCACTCTCTATGAATCTTCTTTATCATGCTAAGAGGAGCAGGAAAAGCAAAAAATTTCAGAATTGCACCTTGCAATGCGAAGAAATTACAGTTTGTGCATTTACAATATTCATTGACTTTTGCCATTGAAAAACATCCAGAAATGATTGAAGCTACTGACTGAATGAAAGGAGCTGGCATCTCACTCTCTTTGAATCTTCTTTATCATGCTAAGAGGAGCAGGAAAAAGCAAAAAATTTCAGAATTGCACCTTGCAATGCGGAGAAATTACTGTTTGTGCATTTACAATATTCATTGATTTTTGCCATTGAAAAACGTCCAGAAATGATTGAAGCTACTGACTGAATGAAAGGAGCTGGCATCTCACTCTCTTTGAATCTTCTTTATCATGCTAAGAGGAGCAGGAAAAAGCAAAAAATTTCAGAATTGCGCCTTGCAATGCGGAGAAATTACTGTTTGTGCATTTACAAAATTCATTGATTTTTGCCATTGAAAAACATCATGTTATTCATTTACCATAAATGATTGAAGCTACTGACTGAATGAAAGGAGCTGGCATCTCACTCTCTTTGAATCTTCTTTATCATGCTAAGAGGAGCAGGAAAAAGCAAAACATTTCAGAATTGCACCTTGCAATGCGAAGAAATTACTGTTTGTGCATTTACAATATTCATTGATTTTTGCCATTGAAAAACGTCCAGAAATGATTGAAGCTACTGACTGAATGAAAGGAGCTGGCATCTCACTCTCTTTGAATCTTCTTTATCATGCTAAGAGGAGCAGGAAAAAGCAAAAAATTTCAGAATTGCACCTTGCAATGCGGAGAAATTACTGTTTGTGCATTTACAATATTCATTGATTTTTACCATTGAAAAACGTCCAGAAATGATTGAAGCTACTGACTGAATGAAAGTAGCTGGCATCTCACTCTCTTTGAATCTTCTTTATCATGCTAAGAGGAGCAGGAAAAAGCAAAAAATTTCAGACTTGCACCTTGCAATGCGGAGAAATTACTGTTTGTGCATTTACAATATTCATTGATTTTTGCCATTGAAAAACATCATGTTATTCATATACCAGAAATGTTTGAAGCTACTGACTGAATGAAAGGAGCTGGCATCTCACTCTCTTTGAATCTTCTTTATCATGCTAAGAGGAGCAGGAAAAAGCAAAAAATTTCAGAATTGCACCTTGCAATGCGGAGAAATTACTGTTTGTGCATTTACAATATTCATTGATTTTTGCCATTGAAAAACGTCCAGAAATGATTGAAGCTACTGACTGAATGAAAGGAGCTGGCATCTCACTCTCTTTGAATCTTCTTTATCATGCTAAGAGGAGCAGGAAAAAGCAAAAAATTTCAGAATTGCACCTTACAATGCGGAGAAATTACAGTTTGTGCATTTACAATATTCATTGATTTTTGCCATTGAAAAACGTCCAGAAATGATTGAAGCTACTGACTGAATGAAAGGAGCTGGCATCTCACTCTCTTTGAATCTTCTTTATCAAGTTAAGAGGAGCAGGAAAAAGCAAAAAATTTCAGAATTGCACCTTGCAATGCGGAGAAATTACTGTTTGTGCATTTACAATATTCATTGATTTTTGCCATTGAAAAACATGTTATTCATATACCAGAAATGTTTGAAGCTACTGACTGAATGAAAGGAGCTGGAACCTCACTCTCTTTGAGTCTTCTTTATCATGCTAAGAGGAGCAGGAAAAAGCAAAAAATTTCAGAATTGCACCTTGCAATGCGGAGAAATTACTGTTTGTACATTTACAATATTCATTGATTTTTGCCATTGAAAAACGTCAGAAATGATTGAAGCTACTGACTGAATGAAAGGAGCTGGCATCTCACTCACTTTGAATCTTCTTTATCATGCTAAGAGGAGCAGGAAAAAGCAAAAAATTTCAGAATTGCACCTTGCAATGCGGAGAAATTACTGTTTGTGCATTTACAATATTCATTGATTTTTGCCATTGAAAAACATCCAGAAATGATTGAAGCTACTGACTGAATGAAAGGAGCTGGCATCTCACTCTCTTTGAATCTTCTTTATCATGCTAAGAGGAGCAGGAAAAAGCAAACAATTTCAGAATTGCGCCTTGCAATGCGGAGAAATTACTGTTTGTGCATTTACAAAATTCATTGATTTTTGCCATTGAAAAACATCATGTTATTCATTTACCAGAAATGATTGAAGCTACTGACTGAATGAAAGGAGCTGGCATCTCACTCTCTTTGAATCTTCTTTATCATGCTAAGAGGAGCAGGAAAAAGCAAAAAATTTCAGAATTGCACCTTGCAATGCGGAGAAATTACTGTTTGTGCATTTACAATATTCATTGATTTTTGCCATTGAAAAACGTCCAGAAATGATTGAAGCTACTGACTGAATGAAAGGAGCTGGCATCTCACTCTCTTTGAATCTTCTTTATCATGCTAAGAGGAGCGGGAAAAAGCAAAAAATTTCAGAATTGCACCTTGCAATGCGGAGAAATTACTGTTTGTGCATTTACAATATTCATTGATTTTTACCATTGAAAAACGTCCAGAAATGATTGAAGCTACTGACTGAATGAAAGTAGCTGGCATCTCACTCTCTTTGAATCTTCTTTATCATGCTAAGAGGAGCAGGAAAAAGCAAAAAATTTCAGACTTGCACCTTGCAATGCGGAGAAATTACTGTTTGTGCATTTACAATATTCATTGATTTTTGCCATTGAAAAACATCATGTTATTCATATACCAGAAATGTTTGAAGCTACTGACTGAATGAAAGGAGCTGGCATCTCACTCTCTTTGAATCTTCTTTATCATGCTAAGAGGAGCAGGAAAAAGCAAAAAATTTCAGAATTGCACCTTGCAATGCGGAGAAATTACTGTTTGTGCATTTACAATATTCATTGATTTTTGCCATTGAAAAACATCATGTTATTCATATACCAGAAATGTTTGAAGCTACTGACTGAATGAAAGGAGCTGGCATCTCACTCTCTTTGAATCTTCTTTATCATGCTAAGAGGAGCAGGAAAAAGCAAAAAATTTCAGAATTGCACCTTGCAATGCGGAGAAATTACTGTTTGTGCATTTACAATATTCATTGATTTTTGCCATTGAAAAACGTCCAGAAATGATTGAAGCTACTGACTGAATGAAAGGAGCTGGCATCTCACTCTCTTTGAATCTTCTTTATCATGCTAAGAGGAGCAGGAAAAAGCAAAAAATTTCAGAATTGCACCTTACAATGCGGAGAAATTACAGTTTGTGCATTTACAATATTCATTGATTTTTGCCATTGAAAAACGTCCAGAAATGATTGAAGCTACTGACTGAATGAAAGGAGCTGGCATCTCACTCTCTTTGAATCTTCTTTATCATGCTAAGAGGAGCAGGAAAAAGCAAAAAATTTCAGAATTGCACCTTACAATGCGGAGAAATTACAGTTTGTGCATTTACAATATTCATTGATTTTTGCCATTGAAAAACGTCCAGAAATGATTGAAGCTACTGACTGAATGAAAGGAGCTGGCATCTCACTCTCTTTGAATCTTCTTTATCATGCTAAGAGGAGCAGGAAAAAGCAAAAAATTTCAGAATTGCACCTTGCAATGCGGAGAAATTACTGTTTGTGCATTTACAATATTCATTGATTTTTGCCATTGAAAAACGTCCAGAAATGATTGAAGCTACTGACTGAATGAAAGGAGCTGGCATCTCACTCTCTTTGAATTTTCTTTATCATGCTAAGAGGAGCAGGAAAAAGCAAAAAATTTCAGAATTGCACCTTGCAATGCGGAGAAATTACTGTTTGTGCATTTACAATATTCATTGATTTTTGCCATTGAAAAACATGTTATTCATATACCAGAAATGTTTGAAGCTACTGACTGAATGAAAGGAGCTGGCACCTCACTCTCTTTGAATCTTCTTTATCATGCTAAGAGGAGCAGGATAAAGCAAAAAATTTCAGAATTGCACCTTGCAATGCGGAGAAATTACTGTTTGTGCATTTACAATATTCATTGATTTTTGCCATTGAAAAACGTCCAGAAATGATTGAAGCTACTGACTGAATGAAAGGAGCTGGCATCTCACTCTCTTTGAATCTTCTTTATCATGCTAAGAGGAGCTGGAAAAAGCAAAAAATTTCAGAATTGCACCTTGCAATGCGGAGAAATTACTGTTTGTGCATTTACAATATTCATTAATTTTTGCCATTGAAAAACATCATGTTATTCATATACCAGAAATGTTTGAAGCTACTGACTGAATGAAAGGAGCTGGCATCTCACTCTCTTTGAATCTTCTTTATCATGCTAAGAGGAGCAGGAAAAAGCAAAAAATTTCAGAATTGCACCTTGCAATGCGGAGAAATTACAGTTTGTGCATTTACAATATTCATTGATTTTTGCCATTGAAAAACGTCCAGAAATGATTGAAGCTACTGACTGAATGAAAGGAGCTGGCATCTCACTCTCTTTGAATCTTCTTTATCATGCTAAGAGGAGCAGGAAAAAGCAAAAAATTTCAGAATTGCTCCTTGCAATGCGGAGAAATTACTGTTTGTGCATTTACAATATTCATTGATTTTTGCCATTGAAAAACATGTTATTCATATACCAGAAATGTTTGAAGCTACTGACTGAATGAAAGGAGCTGGCACCTCACTCTCTTTGAATCTTCTTTATCATGCTAAGAGGAGCAGGAAAAAGCAAAAAATTTCAGAATTGCACCTTGCAATGCGGAGAAATTACTGTTTGTGCATTTACAATATTCATTGATTTTTGCCATTGAAAAACGTCCAGAAATGATTGAAGCTACTGACTGAATGAAAGGAGCTGGCATCTCACTCTCTTTGAATCTTCTTTATCATGCTAAGAGGAGCAGGAAAAAGCAAAAAATTTCAGAATTGCACCTTGCAATGCGGAGAAATTACTGTTTGTGCATTTACAATATTCATTGATTTTTGCCATTGAAAAACATCATGTTATTCATATACCAGAAATGATTGAAGCTACTGACTGAATGAAAGGAGCTGGCATCTCACTCTCTTTGAATCTTCTTTATCATGCTAAGAGGAGCAGGAAAATGTAAAAAATTTCAGAATTGCACCTTGCAATGCGGAGAAATTGCTGTTTGTGCATTTACAATATTCAATGATTTTTGCCATTGAAAAACGTCCAGAAATGATTGAAGCTACTGACTGAATGAAAGGAGCTGGCATCTCACTCTCTTTGAATCTTCTTTATCATGCTAAGAGAAGCAGGAAAAAGCAAAAAATTTCAGAATTGCACCTTACAATGCGGAGAAATTACAGTTTGTGCATTTACAATATTCATTGATTTTTGCCATTGAAAAACGTCCAGAAATGATTGAAGCTACTGACTGAATGAAAGGAGCTGGCATCTCACTCTCTTTGAATCTTCTTTATCATGCTAAGAGGAGCAGGAAAAAGCAAAAAATTTCAGAATTGCACCTTACAATGCGGAGAAATTACAGTTTGTGCATTTACAATATTCATTGATTTTTGCCATTGAAAAACGTCCAGAAATGATTGAAGCTACTGACTGAATGAAAGGAGCTGGCATCTCACTCTCTTTGAATCTTCTTTATCATGCTAAGAGGAGCAGGAAAAAGCAAAAAATTTCAGAATTGCACCTTACAATGCGGAGAAATTACAGTTTGTGCATTTACAATATTCATTGATTTTTGCCATTGAAAAACGTCCAGAAATGATTGAAGCTACTGACTGAATGAAAGGAGCTGGCATCTCACTCTCTTTGAATCTTCTTTATCATGCTAAGAGGAGCAGGAAAAAGCAAAAAATTTCAGAATTGCACCTTGCAATGCGGAGAAATTACTGTTTGTGCATTTACAATATTCATTGATTTTTGCCATTGAAAAACGTCCAGAAATGATTGAAGCTACTGACTGAATGAAAGGAGCTGGCATCTCACTCTCTTTGAATTTTCTTTATCATGCTAAGAGGAGCAGGAAAAAGCAAAAAATTTCAGAATTGCACCTTGCAATGCGGAGAAATTACTGTTTGTGCATTTACAATATTCATTGATTTTTGCCATTGAAAAACATGTTATTCATATACCAGAAATGTTTGAAGCTACTGACTGAATGAAAGGAGCTGGCACCTCACTCTCTTTGAATCTTCTTTATCATGCTAAGAGGAGCAGGATAAAGCAAAAAATTTCAGAATTGCACCTTGCAATGCGGAGAAATTACTGTTTGTGCATTTACAATATTCATTGATTTTTGCCATTGAAAAACGTCCAGAAATGATTGAAGCTACTGACTGAATGAAAGGAGCTGGCATCTCACTCTCTTTGAATCTTCTTTATCATGCTAAGAGGAGCTGGAAAAAGCAAAAAATTTCAGAATTGCACCTTGCAATGCGGAGAAATTACTGTTTGTGCATTTACAATATTCATTAATTTTTGCCATTGAAAAACATCATGTTATTCATATACCAGAAATGTTTGAAGCTACTGACTGAATGAAAGGAGCTGGCATCTCACTCTCTTTGAATCTTCTTTATCATGCTAAGAGGAGCAGGAAAAAGCAAAAAATTTCAGAATTGCACCTTGCAATGCGGAGAAATTACAGTTTGTGCATTTACAATATTCATTGATTTTTGCCATTGAAAAACGTCCAGAAATGATTGAAGCTACTGACTGAATGAAAGGAGCTGGCATCTCACTCTCTTTGAATCTTCTTTATCATGCTAAGAGGAGCAGGAAAAAGCAAAAAATTTCAGAATTGCTCCTTGCAATGCGGAGAAATTACTGTTTGTGCATTTACAATATTCATTGATTTTTGCCATTGAAAAACATGTTATTCATATACCAGAAATGTTTGAAGCTACTGACTGAATGAAAGGAGCTGGCACCTCACTCTCTTTGAATCTTCTTTATCATGCTAAGAGGAGCAGGAAAAAGCAAAAAATTTCAGAATTGCACCTTGCAATGCGGAGAAATTACTGTTTGTGCATTTACAATATTCATTGATTTTTGCCATTGAAAAACGTCCAGAAATGATTGAAGCTACTGACTGAATGAAAGGAGCTGGCATCTCACTCTCTTTGAATCTTCTTTATCATGCTAAGAGGAGCAGGAAAAAGCAAAAAATTTCAGAATTGCACCTTGCAATGCGGAGAAATTACTGTTTGTGCATTTACAATATTCATTGATTTTTGCCATTGAAAAACATCATGTTATTCATATACCAGAAATGATTGAAGCTACTGACTGAATGAAAGGAGCTGGCATCTCACTCTCTTTGAATCTTCTTTATCATGCTAAGAGGAGCAGGAAAATGTAAAAAATTTCAGAATTGCACCTTGCAATGCGGAGAAATTGCTGTTTGTGCATTTACAATATTCAATGATTTTTGCCATTGAAAAACGTCCAGAAATGATTGAAGCTACTGACTGAATGAAAGGAGCTGGCATCTCACTCTCTTTGAATCTTCTTTATCATGCTAAGAGAAGCAGGAAAAAGCAAAAAATTTCAGAATTGCACCTTACAATGCGGAGAAATTACAGTTTGTGCATTTACAATATTCATTGATTTTTGCCATTGAAAAACGTCCAGAAATGATTGAAGCTACTGACTGAATGAAAGGAGCTGGCATCTCACTCTCTTTGAATCTTCTTTATCATGCTAAGAGGAGCAGGAAAAAGCAAAAAATTTCAGAATTGCACCTTACAATGCGGAGAAATTACAGTTTGTGCATTTACAATATTCATTGATTTTTGCCATTGAAAAACGTCCAGAAATGATTGAAGCTACTGACTGAATGAAAGGAGCTGGCATCTCACTCTCTTTGAATCTTCTTTATCATGCTAAGAGGAGCAGGAAAAAGCAAAAAATTTCAGAATTGCACCTTGCAATGCGGAGAAATTACTGTTTGTGCATTTACAATATTCATTGATTTTTGCCATTGAAAAACGTCCAGAAATGATTGAAGCTACTGACTGAATGAAAGGAGCTGGCATCTCACTCTCTTTGAATTTTCTTTATCATGCTAAGAGGAGCAGGAAAAAGCAAAAAATTTCAGAATTGCACCTTGCAATGCGGAGAAATTACTGTTTGTGCATTTACAATATTCATTGATTTTTGCCATTGAAAAACATGTTATTCATATACCAGAAATGTTTGAAGCTACTGACTGAATGAAAGGAGCTGGCACCTCACTCTCTTTGAATCTTCTTTATCATGCTAAGAGGAGCAGGAAAAAGCAAAAAATTTCAGAATTGCACCTTGCAATGTGGAGAAATTACTGTTTGTGCATTTACAATATTCATTGATTTTTACCATTGAAAAACGTCCAGAAATGATTGAAGCTACTGACTGAATGAAAGTAGCTGGCATCTCACTCTCTTTGAATCTCCTTTATCATGCTAAGAGGAGCAGGAAAAAGCAAAAAATTTCAGACTTGCACCTTGCAATGCGGAGAAATTACTGTTTGTGCATTTACAATATTCATTGATTTTTGCCATTGAAAAACATCATGTTATTCATATACCAGAAATGTTTGAAGCTACTGACTGAATGAAAGGAGCTGGCATCTCACTCTCTTTGAATCTTCTTTATCATGCTAAGAGGAGCAGGAAAAAGCAAAAAATTTCAGAATTGCACCTTGCAATGCAGAGAAATTACTGTTTGTGCATTTACAATATTCATTGATTTTTGCCATTGAAAAACGTCCAGAAATGATTGAAGCTACTGACTGAATGAAAGGAGCTGGCATCTCACTCTCTTTGAATCTTGTTTATCATGCTAAGAGGAGCAGGAAAAAGCAAAAAATTTCAGAATTGCACCTTGCAATGCGGAGAAATTACTGTTTGTGCATTTACAATATTCATTGATTTTTGCCATTGAAAAACATCCAGAAATGATTGAAGCTACTGACTGAATGAAAGGAGCTGGCATCTCACTCTCTTTGAATCTTCTTTATCATGCTAAGAGGAGCAGGAAAAAGCAAAAAATTTCAGAATTGCACCTTGCAATGCGGAGAAATTACTGTTTGTGCATTTACAATATTCATTGATTTTTGCCATTGAAAAACATCATGTTATTCATATACCAGAAATGTTTGAAGCTACTGACTGAATGAAAGGAGCTGGCATCTCACTCTCTTTGAATCTTCTTTATCATGCTAAGAGGAGCAGGAAAAAGCAAAAAATTTCATAATTGCACCTTGCAATGCGGAGAAATTACTGTTTGTGCATTTACAATATTCATTGATTTTTGCCATTGAAAAACGTCCAGAAATGATTGAAGCTACTGACTGAATGAAAGGAGCTGGCATCTCACTCTCTTTGAATCTTCTTTATCATGCTAAGAGGAGCAGGAAAAAGCAAAAAATTTCAGAATTGCACCTTGCAATGCGGAGAAATTACTGTTTGTGCATTTACAATATTCATTGATTTTTGCCATTGAAAAACGTCCAGAAATGATTGAAGCTACTGACTGAATGAAAGGAGCTGGCATCTCACTCTCTTTGAATTTTCTTTATCATGCTAAGAGGAGCAGGAAAAAGCAAAAAATTTCAGAATTGCACCTTGCAATGCGGAGAAATTACTGTTTGTGCATTTACAATATTCATTGATTTTTGCCATTGAAAAACGTCCAGAAATGATTGAAGCTACTGACTGAATGAAAGGAGCTGGCATCTCACTCTCTTTGAATCTTCTTTATCATGCTAAGAGGAGCAGGAAAAAGCAAAAAATTTCAGAATTGCACCTTGCAATGCGGAGAAATTACAGTTTGTGCATTTACAATATTCATTGATTTTTGCCATTGAAAAACGTCCAGAAATGATTGAAGCTACTGACTGAATGAAAGGAGCTGGCATCTCACTCTCTTTGAATCTTCTTTATCATGCTAAGAGGAGCAGGAAAAAGCAAAAAATTTCAGAATTGCTCCTTGCAATGCGGAGAAATTACTGTTTGTGCATTTACAATATTCATTGATTTTTGCCATTGAAAAACATGTTATTCATATACCAGAAATGTTTGAAGCTACTGACTGAATGAAAGGAGCTGGCACCTCACTCTCTTTGAATCTTCTTTATCATGCTAAGAGGAGCAGGAAAAAGCAAAAAATTTCAGAATTGCACCTTGCAATGCGGAGAAATTACTGTTTGTGCATTTACAATATTCATTGATTTTTGCCATTGAAAAACGTCCAGAAATGATTGAAGCTACTGACTGAATGAAAGGAGCTGGCATCTCACTCTCTTTGAATCTTCTTTATCATGCTAAGAGGAGCAGGAAAAAGCAAAAAATTTCAGAATTGCACCTTACAATGCGGAGAAATTACAGTTTGTGCATTTACAATATTCATTGATTTTTGCCATTGAAAAACGTCCAGAAATGATTGAAGCTACTGACTGAATGAAAGGAGCTGGCATCTCACTCTCTTTGAATTTTCTTTATCATGCTAAGAGGAGCAGGAAAAAGCAAAAAATTTCAGAATTGCACCTTGCAATGCGGAGAAATTACTGTTTGTGCATTTACAATATTCATTGATTTTTGCCATTGAAAAACGTCCAGAAATGATTGAAGCTACTGACTGAATGAAAGGAGCTGGCATCTCACTCTCTTTGAATCTTCTTTATCATGCTAAGAGGAGCAGGAAAAAGCAAAAAATTTCAGAATTGCACCTTGCAATGCGGAGAAATTACAGTTTGTGCATTTACAATATTCATTGATTTTTGCCATTGAAAAACGTCCAGAAATGATTGAAGCTACTGACTGAATGAAAGGAGCTGGCATCTCACTCTCTTTGAATCTTCTTTATCATGCTAAGCGGAGCAGGAAAAAGCAAAAAATTTCAGAATTGCTCCTTGCAATGCGGAGAAATTACTGTTTGTGCATTTACAATATTCATTGATTTTTGCCATTGAAAAACATGTTATTCATATACCAGAAATGTTTGAAGCTACTGACTGAATGAAAGGAGCTGGCACCTCACTCTCTTTGAATCTTCTTTATCATGCTAAGAGGAGCAGGAAAAAGCAAAAAATTTCAGAATTGCACCTTGCAATGCGGAGAAATTACTGTTTGTGCATTTACAATATTCATTGATTTTTGCCATTGAAAAACGTCCAGAAATGATTGAAGCTACTGACTGAATGAAAGGAGCTGGCATCTCACTCTCTTTGAATCTTCTTTATCATGCTAAGAGGAGCAGGAAAAAGCAAAAAATTTCAGAATTGCACCTTGCAATGCGGAGAAATTACTGTTTGTGCATTTACAATATTCATTGATTTTTGCCATTGAAAAACATCATGTTATTCATATACCAGAAATGATTGAAGCTACTGACTGAATGAAAGGAGCTGGCATCTCACTCTCTTTGAATCTTCTTTATCATGCTAAGAGGAGCAGGAAAATGTAAAAAATTTCAGAATTGCACCTTGCAATGCGGAGAAATTGCTGTTTGTGCATTTACAATATTCAATGATTTTTGCCATTGAAAAACGTCCAGAAATGATTGAAGCTACTGACTGAATGAAAGGAGCTGGCATCTCACTCTCTTTGAATCTTCTTTATCATGCTAAGAGGAGCAGGAAAAAGCAAAAAATTTCAGAATTGCACCTTACAATGCGGAGAAATTACAGTTTGTGCATTTACAATATTCATTGATTTTTGCCATTGAAAAACGTCCAGAAATGATTGAAGCTACTGACTGAATGAAAGGAGCTGGCATCTCACTCTCTTTGAATCTTCTTTATCATGCTAAGAGGAGCAGGAAAAAGCAAAAAATTTCAGAATTGCACCTTACAATGCGGAGAAATTACAGTTTGTGCATTTACAATATTCATTGATTTTTGCCATTGAAAAACGTCCAGAAATGATTGAAGCTACTGACTGAATGAAAGGAGCTGGCATCTCACTCTCTTTGAATCTTCTTTATCATGCTAAGAGGAGCAGGAAAAAGCAAAAAATTTCAGAATTGCACCTTGCAATGCGGAGAAATTACTGTTTGTGCATTTACAATATTCATTGATTTTTGCCATTGAAAAACGTCCAGAAATGATTGAAGCTACTGACTGAATGAAAGGAGCTGGCATCTCACTCTCTTTGAATTTTCTTTATCATGCTAAGAGGAGCAGGAAAAAGCAAAAAATTTCAGAATTGCACCTTGCAATGCGGAGAAATTACTGTTTGTGCATTTACAATATTCATTGATTTTTGCCATTGAAAAACATGTTATTCATATACCAGAAATGTTTGAAGCTACTGACTGAATGAAAGGAGCTGGCACCTCACTCTCTTTGAATCTTCTTTATCATGCTAAGAGGAGCAGGAAAAAGCAAAAAATTTCAGAATTGCACCTTGCAATGTGGAGAAATTACTGTTTGTGCATTTACAATATTCATTGATTTTTACCATTGAAAAACGTCCAGAAATGATTGAAGCTACTGACTGAATGAAAGTAGCTGGCATCTCACTCTCTTTGAATCTCCTTTATCATGCTAAGAGGAGCAGGAAAAAGCAAAAAATTTCAGACTTGCACCTTGCAATGCGGAGAAATTACTGTTTGTGCATTTACAATATTCATTGATTTTTGCCATTGAAAAACATCATGTTATTCATATACCAGAAATGTTTGAAGCTACTGACTGAATGAAAGGAGCTGGCATCTCACTCTCTTTGAATCTTCTTTATCATGCTAAGAGGAGCAGGAAAAAGCAAAAAATTTCAGAATTGCACCTTGCAATGCAGAGAAATTACTGTTTGTGCATTTACAATATTCATTGATTTTTGCCATTGAAAAACGTCCAGAAATGATTGAAGCTACTGACTGAATGAAAGGAGCTGGCATCTCACTCTCTTTGAATCTTGTTTATCATGCTAAGAGGAGCAGGAAAAAGCAAAAAATTTCAGAATTGCACCTTGCAATGCGGAGAAATTACTGTTTGTGCATTTACAATATTCATTGATTTTTGCCATTGAAAAACATCCAGAAATGATTGAAGCTACTGACTGAATGAAAGGAGCTGGCATCTCACTCTCTTTGAATCTTCTTTATCATGCTAAGAGGAGCAGGAAAAAGCAAAAAATTTCAGAATTGCACCTTGCAATGCGGAGAAATTACTGTTTGTGCATTTACAATATTCATTGATTTTTGCCATTGAAAAACATCATGTTATTCATATACCAGAAATGTTTGAAGCTACTGACTGAATGAAAGGAGCTGGCATCTCACTCTCTTTGAATCTTCTTTATCATGCTAAGAGGAGCAGGAAAAAGCAAAAAATTTCATAATTGCACCTTGCAATGCGGAGAAATTACTGTTTGTGCATTTACAATATTCATTGATTTTTGCCATTGAAAAACGTCCAGAAATGATTGAAGCTACTGACTGAATGAAAGGAGCTGGCATCTCACTCTCTTTGAATCATGTTTATCATGCTAAGAGGAGCAGGAAAAAGCAAAAAATTTCAGAATTGCACCTTGCAATGCGGAGAAATTACTGTTTGTGCATTTACAATATTCATTGATTTTTGCCATTGAAAAACGTCCAGAAATGATTGAAGCTACTGACTGAATGAAAGGAGCTGGCATCTCACTCTCTTTGAATCTTCTTTATTATGCTAAGAGGAGCAGGAAAAAGCAAAAAATTTCAGAATTGCACCTTGCAATGCGGAGAAATTACAGTTTGTGCATTTACAATATTCATTGATTTTTGCCATTGAAAAACATCCAGAAATGATTGAAGCTACTGACTGAATGAAAGGAGCTGGCATCTCACTCTCTTTGAATCTTCTTTATCATGCTAAGAGGAGCAGGAAAAAGCAAAAAATTTCAGAATTGCACCTTGCAATGCGGAGAAATTACTGTTTGTGCATTTACAATATTCATTGATTTTTGCCATTGAAAAACATCATGTTATTCATATACCAGAAATGTTTGAAGCTACTGACTGAATGAAAGGAGCTGGCATCTCACTCTCTTTGAATCTTCTTTATCATGCTAAGAGGAGCAGGAAAAAGCAAAAAATTTCAGAATTGCACCTTGCAATGTGGAGAAATTACTGTTTGTGCATTTACAATATTCATTGATTTTTACCATTGAAAAACGTCCAGAAATGATTGAAGCTACTGACTGAATGAAAGTAGCTGGCATCTCACTCTCTTTGAATCTTCTTTATCATGCTAAGAGGAGCAGGAAAAAGCAAAAAATTTCAGACTTGCACCTTGCAATGCGGAGAAATTACTGTTTGTGCATTTACAATATTCATTGATTTTTGCCATTGAAAAACATCATGTTATTCATATACCAGAAATGTTTGAAGCTACTGACTGAATGAAAGGAGCTGGCATCTCACTCTCTTTGAATCTTCTTTATCATGCTAAGAGGAGCAGGAAAAAGCAAAAAATTTCAGAATTGCACCTTGCAATGCAGAGAAATTACTGTTTGTGCATTTACAATATTCATTGATTTTTGCCATTGAAAAACGTCCAGAAATGATTGAAGCTACTGACTGAATGAAAGGAGCTGGCATCTCACTCTCTTTGAATCTTGTTTATCATGCTAAGAGGAGCAGGAAAAAGCAAAAAATTTCAGAATTGCACCTTGCAATGCGGAGAAATTACTGTTTGTGCATTTACAATATTCATTGATTTTTGCCATTGAAAAACATCCAGAAATGATTGAAGCTACTGACTGAATGAAAGGAGCTGGCATCTCACTCTCTTTGAATCTTCTTTATCATGCTAAGAGGAGCAGGAAAAAGCAAAAAATTTCAGAATTGCACCTTGCAATGCGGAGAAATTACTGTTTGTGCATTTACAATATTCATTGATTTTTGCCATTGAAAAACATCATGTTATTCATATACCAGAAATGTTTGAAGCTACTGACTGAATGAAAGGAGCTGGCATCTCACTCTCTTTGAATCTTCTTTATCATGCTAAGAGGAGCAGGAAAAAGCAAAAAATTTCATAATTGCACCTTGCAATGCGGAGAAATTACTGTTTGTGCATTTACAATATTCATTGATTTTTGCCATTGAAAAACGTCCAGAAATGATTGAAGCTACTGACTGAATGAAAGGAGCTGGCATCTCACTCTCTTTGAATCATGTTTATCATGCTAAGAGGAGCAGGAAAAAGCAAAAAATTTCAGAATTGCACCTTGCAATGCGGAGAAATTACTGTTTGTGCATTTACAATATTCATTGATTTTTGCCATTGAAAAACGTCCAGAAATTATTGAAGCTACTGACTGAATGAAAGGAGCTGGCATCTCACTCTCTTTGAATCTTCTTTATCATGCTAAGAGGAGCAGGAAAAAGCAAAAAATTTCAGAATTGCACCTTGCAATGCGGAGAAATTACTGTTTGTGCATTTACAATATTCATTGATTTTTGCCATTGAAAAACATCATGTTATTCATATACCAGAAATGATTGAAGCTACTGACTGAATGAAAGGAGCTGGCATCTCACTCTCTTTGAATCTTCTTTATCATGCTAAGAGGAGCAGGAAAAAGTAAAAAATTTCAGAATTGCACTATGCAATGCGGAGAAATTACTGTTTGTGCATTTATAATATTCAATGATTTTTGCCATTGAAAAACGTCCAGAAATGATTGAAGCTACTGACTGAACGAAAGGAGCTGGCATCTCACTCTCTTTGAATCTTCTTTATCATGCTAAGAGGAGCAGGAAAAAGCAAAAAATTTCAGAATTGCACCTTGCAATGCGGAGAAATTACTGTTTGTGCATTTACAATATTCATTGATTTTTGCCATTGAAAAACATCATGTTATTCATATACCAGAAATGTTTGAAGCTACTGACTGAATGAAAGGAGCTGGCATCTCACTCTCTTTGAATCTTCTTTATCATGCTAAGAGGAGCAGGAAAAAGCAAAAAATTTCAGAATTGCAACTTGCAATGCGGAGAAATTACTGTTTGTGCATTTACAATATTCATTGATTTTTGCCATTGAAAAACGTCCAGAAATGATTGAAGCTACTGACTGAATGAAAGGAGCTGGCATCTCACTCTCTTTGAATCTTCTTTATCATGCTAAGAGGAGCAGGTAAAAGCAAAAAATTTCAGAATTGCACCTTGCAATGCGGAGAAATTACTGTTTGTGCATTTACAATATTCATTGATTTTTGCCATTGAAAAACATCCAGAAATGATTGAAGCTACTGACTGAATGAAAGGAGCTGGCATCTCACTCTCTTTGAATCTTGTTTATCATGCTAAGAGGAGCAGGAAAAAGCAAAAAATTTCAGAATTGCACCTTGCAATGCGGAGAAATTACTGTTTGTGCATTTGCAATATTCATTGATTTTTGCCATTGAAAAACGTCCAGAAATGATTGAAGCTACTGACTGAATGAAAGGAGCTGGCATCTCACTCTCTTTGAATCTTCTTTATCATGCTAAGAGGAGCAGGAAAAAGCAAAAAATTTCAGAATTGCACCTTGCAATGCGGAGAAATTACTGTTTGTGCATTTACAATATTCATTGATTTTTGCCATTGAAAAACATCATGTTATTCATATACCAGAAATGATTGAAGCTACTGACTGAATGAAAGGAGCTGGCACCTCACTCTCTTTGAATCTTGTTTATCATGCTAAGAGGAGCAGGAAAAAGCAAAAAATTTCAGAATTGCACCTTGCAATGTGGAGAAATTACTGTTTGTGCATTTACAATATTCATTGATTTTTACCATTGAAAAACGTCCAGAAATGATTGAAGCTACTGACTGAATGAAAGTAGCTGGCATCTCACTCTCTTTGAATCTTCTTTATCATGCTAAGAGGAGCAGGAAAAAGCAAAAAATTTCAGACTTGCACCTTGCAATGCGGAGAAATTACTGTTTGTGCATTTACAATATTCATTGATTTTTGCCATTGAAAAACATCATGTTATTCATATTCCAGAAATGTTTGAAGCTACTGACTGAATGAAAGGAGCTGGCATCTCACTCTCTTTGAATCTTCTTTATCATGCTAAGAGGAGCAGGAGAAAGCAAAAAATTTCAGAATTGCACCTTGCAATGCAGAGAAATTACTGTTTGTGCATTTACAATATTCATTGATTTTTGCCATTGAAAAACGTCCAGAAATGATTGAAGCTACTGACTGAATGAAAGGAGCTGGCATCTCACTCTCTTTGAATCTTGTTTATCATGCTAAGAGGAGCAGGAAAAAGCAAAAAATTTCAGAATTGCACCTTGCAATGCGGAGAAATTACTGTTTGTGCATTTACAATATTCATTGATTTTTGCCATTGAAAAACATCCAGAAATGATTGAAGCTACTGACTGAATGAAAGGAGCTGGCATCTCACTCTCTTTGAATCTTCTTTATCATGCTAAGAGGAGCAGGAAAAAGCAAAAAATTTCAGAATTGCACCTTGCAATGCGGAGAAATTACTGTTTGTGCATTTACAATATTCATTGATTTTTGCCATTGAAAAACATCATGTTATTCATATACCAGAAATGTTTGAAGCTACTGACTGAATGAAAGGAGCTGGCATCTCACTCTCTTTGAATCTTCTTTATCATGCTAAGAGGAGCAGGAAAAAGCAAAAAATTTCATAATTGCACCTTGCAATGCGGAGAAATTACTGTTTGTGCATTTACAATATTCATTGATTTTTGCCATTGAAAAACGTCCAGAAATGATTGAAGCTACTGACTGAATGAAAGGAGCTGGCATCTCACTCTCTTTGAATCATGTTTATCATGCTAAGAGGAGCAGGAAAAAGCAAAAAATTTCAGAATTGCACCTTGCAATGCGGAGAAATTACTGTTTGTGCATTTACAATATTCATTGATTTTTGCCATTGAAAAACGTCCAGAAATGATTGAAGCTACTGACTGAATGAAAGGAGCTGGCATCTCACTCTCTTTGAATCTTCTTTATTATGCTAAGAGGAGCAGGAAAAAGCAAAAAATTTCAGAATTGCACCTTGCAATGCGGAGAAATTACAGTTTGTGCATTTACAATATTCATTGATTTTTGCCATTGAAAAACATCCAGAAATGATTGAAGCTACTGACTGAATGAAAGGAGCTGGCATCTCACTCTCTTTGAATCTTCTTTATCATGCTAAGAGGAGCAGGAAAAAGCAAAAAATTTCAGAATTGCACCTTGCAATGCGGAGAAATTACTGTTTGTGCATTTACAATATTCATTGATTTTTGCCATTGAAAAACATCATGTTATTCATATACCAGAAATGTTTGAAGCTACTGACTGAATGAAAGGAGCTGGCATCTCACTCTCTTTGAATCTTCTTTATCATGCTAAGAGGAGCAGGAAAAAGCAAAAAATTTCAGAATTGCACCTTGCAATGTGGAGAAATTACTGTTTGTGCATTTACAATATTCATTGATTTTTACCATTGAAAAACGTCCAGAAATGATTGAAGCTACTGACTGAATGAAAGTAGCTGGCATCTCACTCTCTTTGAATCTTCTTTATCATGCTAAGAGGAGCAGGAAAAAGCAAAAAATTTCAGACTTGCACCTTGCAATGCGGAGAAATTACTGTTTGTGCATTTACAATATTCATTGATTTTTGCCATTGAAAAACATCATGTTATTCATATACCAGAAATGTTTGAAGCTACTGACTGAATGAAAGGAGCTGGCATCTCACTCTCTTTGAATCTTCTTTATCATGCTAAGAGGAGCAGGAAAAAGCAAAAAATTTCAGAATTGCACCTTGCAATGCAGAGAAATTACTGTTTGTGCATTTACAATATTCATTGATTTTTGCCATTGAAAAACGTCCAGAAATGATTGAAGCTACTGACTGAATGAAAGGAGCTGGCATCTCACTCTCTTTGAATCTTGTTTATCATGCTAAGAGGAGCAGGAAAAAGCAAAAAATTTCAGAATTGCACCTTGCAATGCGGAGAAATTACTGTTTGTGCATTTACAATATTCATTGATTTTT